>NC_083429.1:6471042-6606430 GCF_020745735.1 Hemiscyllium ocellatum | reverse complement strand
GGGAGAGCGGAAGGGAGGGCGAGAGAGCGGAGGGGAGGGGAGGTGAGGGGATGTGAGGGGAGGGCCAGGAGGGCGAGAGAGGGGAGGGAAGTTCTAGAGAAGGGAGGGGAGGGGAGGCTGGGAGGCTGAGGGAGTGGAGGGAAGAGGAGGGCGACAGAGGGGAGGGGATGGGAGGGCGAGAGAGGGGAGCGGAGGGGAGGGTGTGAGAGGGGAGGGGAGTGCAAGGGAAGGGAGTGGAGGGGAGGGCGAGGGGACGGGAGTGCGATGGGAGGACGAGGGGAGTGTGAGGGGAGGGCAGGGAGGGCGAGAGAGATCGAGAGAGGGGAGAGGTGGGGAGGGCCGGGAGGGTGTGAGAGGAGAGGGGAGGGGAGGGGGGGGCCGGGAGAGCGAGAGGAGGGGTGGGGTTGGCTGGATGAAAGAGGGGAGGGGAGGGCTAGCGAGAGAGGGGAGGGAGGGGAGGGAGGGAAGGCGAGAGGAGGGCAGGGGAAGGCGAGGGGAGGGGAGAGCGAGAGAGGGGAGGGAAGGGAAGGCGAGATGGGGAGGGGAGGGCGAGGAGAGGGGAGGGCGAGAGAGGGGAGGGGCGGTGAGGGCGAGAGAGTGGAGGGGAGGGGAGGGCGAGAGGAGGGGAGGGGAGGGGAGGGCGAGAGAAAAGCGGAAGGGAGGGGAGGGCGAGAGGAGGGGAGGCTGAGGAGAGGGGAGGGGAGGGGAGGGCGAGAGAGGGGAAGGGATGGAGGGTGATAGGAGGGGAAGGGAGGGAGGGCGAGAGGAGGGGAAGGGAGCGGGAGAGTGTGGTGGGGAGGGCAGGGCAGGACCTTGGTGGACAAATCTCTGGATGTCTGAAGGTGTCAGCACAAGCAGACAGGGTGGGGAAGAAACCTGAACTGAGAGCAGGCGGGGGGACCCATATCCTGGTGGGGAGAGTTGCTGGAGCTGCTCGAGAGGATTTAAACTCATCTGGCAGGTGTATGGGACCCCAAACAGTCGTAAGGCCAGAAAGAAATTTGAGGTTTGTACAGATGTTCAAGAGAGCAATATAAATAGACAAGGCAGGCAAGAACATAGCAGACAATGAGGGAAAATTGGTGGATTAAACGGCATTTATTTCAACGCAAAGGGCCGGACAGATAAGGCAAATGAACCCAGAGCATGGATGGGAACATGGGACTGGGATGTTGTAGATATTACAGAAATACAACTGAGGGAGCGACAGGACCAGCAGCTCAATGTTCCAGAGGACAGATGCTACAGGAAGGATAGAACAGGAGGCAAAACAGGAGGAGAGCTGGTGGTCTTGAGTGGGGGAAAAATCCCAGCAGTACCTAGAGGGAGTATTCATGCAGGATCGCCCAGTTAAGGGATATTGGTGGGACTGAGAAATAGAAATTGGCCATCAGTTTGCAACGGTCGTACTACAGCAATAGGCAATGGGAGATGGAGGAGCAAATATGTCAGGAGATCTCAGATATCTGTTCGAATATTACGTTTGTAGCAGTTGGAGATTTTAACCTTTCCAGACCTGGACTGGGACTGCCGCAGTGTTGAGCATTTCGATGGGAGGCACTTAAGCCTGTTCCAGAAACTCCCAGTCATTGCGATGGAAAATTGCGATGGAAAAGGACAGGCCTGGTCCACAAGTTCAAGTTATACAATGGAGCAAGATAGTATTAGTCATGAATTTTTAAAGTAGATCTGGGGAGGCTATTTTCAGGTAAAGGGAAGTCTGGCAAGTAGGAATATCTTAAAACTGAGATGAAAGGAGCATTCAGCGCCAGCGTGTTCCTGTTAGTGTGCAGCTCAATGCTGACAGAATTAGGAAACACTGGCTAAGTTTCGAGGCTCTGGTCAAGAAAAAAGGGGGCACATGTCAGATATAACTGGCTGACTCAAGGGAATCCCCTCAGGAGCATCAGGGATGTAGAAATACACTTAGGATGGAAATCAGGAATGCAAAAAGGGAACATGAGATAGCTTTGGCAGAGAAAGTTAAGGAGAACTGAAAGAGATTCTACAAGTGTATTAAGAGCAAAAGAAGAGCAAGGGACAAAACCAGTATCCTTAATGATCAATGAAGCCAACGATGTGTGGAATTACAAGATGCAAAACAAATATTTCACTTTGGAACTTACTGTGGATAAATACTGGGGAGCTCAGGGAACTGTTTGTCCTGACTATTATTGGAACACTGTGTGCAGTTCTGGTCTCAATGCCACAGGAAGGATGTTATGGAACATGAAAGGGTTCAGAAGAAATGAACAAGGATGTTGCCAGGGTTGGAGGGTTTGCGCTTCAGGGAAAAGCCTGAATAAGCTGGGGCTGTTTTCACTTGAACATGGGAGGCTGAGGAGTTACCTAATAAAGGTGTTTAAAATCATGATGGTCAGCGATAGGGTCAATCGACAAGGTCTTTTCCCAAGGGCTGGAGGATTCCAAACCAACAGGGAATAGCTTTAAAGTGCAAGGGGAACGTTTCAAAGTGAGCTAAAGGACAATTGGTTCCTGCAGAGTGTATGGAATAAGCTGCCAGAGGAAATAGTGAAGGCTGATAGAAATACATTTAAAAGGCATGTGGATGGGTGTATGAGTAGGAAGGGTTTAGCGGGATATAGGCAAAGTTCTGGCAAATGTGACTAGATACGTCCTGCAGGAGTTGGTCCAAAGGATCTGTTTCCATGCTGTACACCTCTATGAGCCAATGTCTTGAAATGAGTCCACATTATCGAAGAGGAGGTGCTGGAAGTTTTAAAACACAAAGGTAAATAAATCCCCAGGACCTGATCAAATGTAGCTCAGGACATTGTGGGAAGCTGGTGAAGACATTGTAGCGCCCCTAGCAGAGATATTTGTACCATGTGTGACAGGCAGGTAGACTGGAAGGTGGAATTGTGGACAGTGAAGAAGGTTTTCTGAGATTACAAAAGGCATCCTGATGAAATGTGTGAATGGCTGAAAAACTGTAGATGGATTTCAATCTGAATAAATGTGAGGGAATGCATTTGGTACAACAAACACGGGCAGGACTTATACAATTAATGGTAGGACCTTCGGGAGTGTCGTAGAACAGAGGGACATCGAGGTACAGGTACATATTTCTTTGAAGTTTGCAACATGGAGAGATAGGATGGTTAAAAAGGTGCTTGCCTCACTTGCTTTCATTGCTCAGTCCTTTGGATTTAGGTGTTGGGAAGTCACATTGAGATTATACAGGCCATTGCTGAGTCCACGTCTGGAATGCTGTGTCCAACCCTGGTCGCCCAGTTAGAGGAAGGATACTATTAAGCTGGAGAGGGTTCAGATGAGATTTACTGGGATGTGGCTGGTTATGGAAGTTTTCAGTTATAAAGAAAGGCTGGATAGGTTGGTATTTTTTCACTGAAACCTGAATGTTGACATATGACCTCATAGAAGTTTATAAAATAATGAGGGGGATAGATAGAGTTAATGAGAGTTGCCTTTTCCCATGGTCAGGGGAGTTTCAAGACAAGGCACTACATTCTTAAGTTTAGAGAAGAGACATTTAAAAAAAAGAAGCGAGGGTCACATTGTTACACAGAGGATGGGATGCGTATGGAATGAACTTCCCAAGGAAGGGGTGAATGTGCGGAAAATTACAATGTTTAAAAGACATTATAATTAGGACAGAAATAGGAAGGGTTTGAAGGGATATGATCAAGGAACAGGCAGGTAGGACAAGATCAGTTTTAGAGTATGGTTAGCATTAACCGAACAATGCGGTCTGACTCTCTGACTATGATTATAATGTTGTGTCATTAATTAAGAAAGGCTGCAAGAGCAAGCCAGAGAACTGCAGACTGATGAGCCAGACATCAGGGTGGGTCAGTTGTTGGAGGTCATTCTGAGAGGTAGGACTTACATGCATTTGGAAACATAGGGACTGATTACGAACAGCCAGCATGGCTTTGTGCGTGGGAAAACATGTCTCTCAAACTTGACTTGAGTTTGTTCAAGATGTGACCAAAAAGATAGATCACGGCAGAGCAACAGACGTTTTTTTTGGCTTCAGCAAACCCTTGGTCAGGGTGTAGCATAATATCTTGGTGAGTAACGGTAAGTCACAAGGGCTCAGGGAGAGCTAGCCAACTGGATACACAATGGGATGACAGTGGGAGACAGAGGGTTGTTGTTCAGACTGGAGACCTCTGACCAGTAGTGTGCTGTAAGGATTGGCCCTGGAATCACTGTTGTGCACCATGTACATACACAATTTGAGTGAAAATATAGGAGTCTCTGGATACCAATATTAGTGGAAGAGTGGGCAAGGGATATAGATATCGAAGGGGATGTTAATCAACTGGGCCAATGGGCCAAGGAATGAAAGATGGAGTTTAATTCAGGTGTTGGATTTAGTTCAGACAAACCAGGGAGGACTAACACAGTTAATGTTCGGGCCCTAGACAGTGTTGTCGAACAGAGAGAGACCAAGGGGTGCAGTTACATTGTTTCTTAGAAGTGACGTCAGAGGTGGACAGGGTGGGGAAAGCAGCATTTGGCACACTTGCCTTCATTGGCCAGCGCATTGAGTACATGAGTTGGAGATATTAGTAACACTGTCATCAATAAGGCCACAGGTTGACCTTATGAAGGTTTATGAAATAATGTAGGGCCTAACTAACGTGAATTGCCAAGGGTAGGTGAGTCCAAAGCTAGAAGCATAAACGTGATGGGAGAGAGCAAGAATTTAAAGAGGGAGCTGAGGGGCAACATTTTCCACAGAGGATGGTGCATAGACGGAATGGACTGCCAGAGAAAATGGTGAAAATAAGTACAATTACAACATGGAAAAGACATTTGGGCAGGTACATGGAAAGGAGAAGGTTTGAAGGGAAATGGGACAACTCATTCCGTTTAGGAAACCTCGAATAAAGAATCATGCAGCACAGAAACAGACCCAATGTCTTCGGTTGTTGGAGGAGGAGACTATCTAGACAAGGCATGTTGTAGAAACTGACGCAAGTTACAGCGATGTGGATGGGATCTGGACTGGACTTTCAAATATGTCAAGAAATTGGTGAGGGGAGAGGACATGACAGAGATAGGAACTGTTATAGATGTTAGAATGATTGAAGACACTGATCCACAAGACGAGACATAGATACAATGTTGGAGAGGGATTAGGGAACAGAAAGATCCCAGGCAGCATTAGCACCATCTCATTGCAGGCCTGCATTCCCCTCTGTTGGCCTGGTGCTCACCAAGACAGCACACGCCTGGATTGAAAACTGGGAACTCCAGATGCTGTCTCAGTACAATAAAACTTAAAGTAGGAGTGGTGATTAAGCCTGAGGGGAGTCTGTACTGTGCTCCCCCTCCAGCACTATGTCTATGTCATGTCCTGTTAGCTGTTTGGAGCCTTCTCACTGCTTTCTGCTCTGTGCACTGTGAGTGATCTTACCTGGCGGCAGGATTTATTGAAGTCGCCCGACCTCCCTGACCTTTGTCTCTCTGGCTGACCAATCATCTTCCCAACCAGCAGTTGGCAAGTCTCTTGAGTCACGAACTCCCTGAGTATCTGTAGAAGACACACAAATAGGCAGAATGGGAAATTAGACTGATACTTGTGAGGGTTCCATATGCAGAATGGCACTAAACCCACAGAGATATGGGAAATCCCAGTCTCCATTACGGGCCTGTACTGCCTCATCTCTCTGGAGTGGAAAATTCTGTTGGCTCAGGATCTGGAGTAGCTGAAAGAGTAAGAGACGTTGATAGAGGCAGCAATTAGACCCACACGGTGAGGGACCCCACATGGAGGGATACTGAGTGATATCACCAGGGTTCAGGATCAAACAATTGTGCAAAAAGATAGGGTTTCGATTCATGTTGCACTGGGATGTGCAACCTGTGAGCAGGTGAAGTGCTGGCCTAGTGGCATTAGGTGAGGCAATTTATCCAAAAACTCAACAAATTTTCTCTGGACACAGGTTCAAATCCCACCATTGCAAATGATTGTATGTGAATTAAATACTTCAAAAAAGATATAATTAAAAACCTGTAAGTGAGTATTAAACAATTGCTGATGTTAAGATAAATCCATCGAGTGCATCCCTGTCTTTAGTGAAGTAATCTAAGATGGGACTGGGATATCACAGGTATTACAGCACAACAGCTGAGGGAGGGACAGGACAGGCAGCTCAATGCCCCAGGGGACAGATACTGCAGGAAGGACAGAAGGGGAGCTGAGAGAGGAGGAGAGCTGCTGGTTCTGATTGGGTGAAACATCACAGCAGGACTGAGAGAGGATATTCCTGCGGGACCGCCCAGTGACGCTGTGTTCATGGAATTAATCAATGACAATGGGTCTTCCCTTTCCTCTGGTTGTTCTACAGACCCCGATAGCCCCGCCCTCCTGCACCTTGACCTTCTCAAGATGGCGGCCTTAATCCCGCATTCTTCCCTTAAACAAATGGCGGCCGTGACCCTTGGCCGCTTCCCTGATCTGAGACCGCCACCTACTTCCCCAGGCCTGGAGGGACTTTTTGGAGTTCTGTTTTAACCTGTATCCAGGGCTTGTGAATTCTCTCCGCTCCTTTCTCCCAGCGAGGCTCCCACACCCCGGCTCTGAGCGCCGCTCTCTGAAGCCGATCGCAGCTGTTGCCGGAGAAAGCAGCTCCATGTCTGTCTGTGTCCTGACCAATGTGACACTGCGCATGTGCCACATAGAAACCAAACTGCGCATGCGTCTGAGGTTATCGGTGTTTATAGAGAATATTCATAAATGCACAGAATCATGGGTGAAATATTTATCATTAACAATTGTTCTGTCGAGATAGAAACATAGAGAGGTCTAGCTTGCAAGCAGATTGTTCGGTCCAACTTAACCATACTGGCCAGGTATGTAAATTACCAGTTGTTCTGTGAGTGTGAAAATTAGTTCCTTACTCAAATTGTATAAATCTGTTGGAAATATGTACGTTATCAGATTTACATTTCAACTACTTCTTAAAATCTCACATTGATTTATGAGAGAGGTTTAATGCCCCACTATGGAGTGAGAATGACCACAATCGTGCAAAACAGGTTGCTTTCTGACCAATCATTCCCCAAGAACACATTGGCCCCGCTCCTCACTCACTCTGGTTGGTGGGCCGGCCTCTGTTCGATCCTCCAGTTCCGCCCCTTCCTCCCAATTGCAGAGTTGATTCAGGCGTAACTCAGCAGGCTGAAGGACAAGGGAAGTGAGAACTGATGCCTTGTGATGTGAAAATATCCCGAATCTTGGACTTAGAGACCTGAGTTCAATTCGCAGCTGGTGCAGGTGTGTGTAATAACAACTTTCAACAGGTTCATTTGGAAAAACAAGGGAAGTCAGGAACAAATTAAAAACAATAGAAAATGCATACAGTGTCGTGGGGCTGTGAATGCGAGATGATTTTAATCTTTACCAAGTGTTTCAGGACCCCAATGGGTCCCAGTGCAGACTGTTCCACTCCTTAGTGCACAGCCAGATACCACGATCGTGGGGTAAAATGTTGTGGTGGGATATGGAGGTGCTTTTCTGCAACACCCTCAGTTTTGGAGGTGAAAATATATGAGAAGGAGCAGGGTTTTGTATGGAGTTACCTGTTCCCCTTCTGTTGCAGCATCTTATTATTGCCCTAGCTCTACCTCGTACATGTTTGGTAGAGATCAGTGACATTTCGTAAGCTCACAATACAAGATCTGTCACTCTGTTTAGGACAGCAGAAATCTCTTGTAGCACAATAGTCATAGAACAATACAGCGCAGAACAGGCCGTTCGATCCTTGATGTTGCGCCAACCTGTTAACTGTTCTCAGCTCGTCCCCGTATACTATTCTAAAATCACCCATGTGCTTATCTAAGGATTGTTTAAATCTTCCTGATGTGACTGAGTTGTCTACATTAGCAGGTAGTACATCCCACGCCCTTACCACTCTCTGAGTAAAGAACCTGCCTCTGACATCTGTCTTAAATCTATCACTCTGCATTTGTAGTTATGCCCCCTCGTGCACACTGACATCATCATCCTAGAAAAAGACTTCCACTGTCTACCCTATCTAAACCTCTGATCATCTTGTATGTCTCTTTCAAATCCCCTCTTAGCCTTCTTCTTGCCAAGGAGAATAGGTTCAGGTCTCTCAGCCTTTCCTCATAAGACCTTCCCTCCAGACTAGACAACATCCTGGTTAATCTCCGCTACAGCTTTTCAATTCCTCCACGCCCTTCCCGAAATATGGGCATCAGAACTGCACACAATATTCCAAGTATGGCCGCACCAGCATTTTGTATATTTGCAGCATGATATTGCGGCTCTGGAACTCAATTACTCTATGAATGAAACTTAACACACTGTATGCTGTCTTAACAGTACTGTCCACCTGGGTGGCAACTTTCAGGGATCCATGTACATGGACTCCAACATCCCTCTGCACATCCACACTACAAAGAATCTTTCCATTGACCCAGTACTCTGCCTTCCGGTTATTCTTCTCAAAGTGCATCACCTCATATTTAGCTGCATTGAACTCCATTTGCCATCTCTCAGCCCAAGTCTGCAGTTTTTCCATTTCCCCCTGCAACCTGTAACACTCTTCTGCACTGTCCACCACTCCACCGACTTTAGTGTCATCAGCAAATTTACTAATCCATCCACCTATGCCTGCGTCTAAGTCTTTTCTAAAAAATGACAAACAGCTGTGGTCCCAAAACAGATCTTTATGGCACACCACTAGTAACTGGACTCCAGTTGAATATTTTCCCATCAACCACCACTTGCTGCCTTCTTTTAGAAAGCCAGGTTCTAATCCACACTGCTAAATCACCCTCAATTCCATGCCTCTGCATTTTCTCCAACAGCCTACCATGTGGAACCTTATCAAAGACTTTACTGAAGTCCATGTATACCACGTCCACTGCCCTCCCCTCATCTCCTTGCTTGGTCACCTTCTCAAAAAACTCTGAGGTTCACAAGACACGAACTGCCCTTGATGACACCATGTTGATTATCTGAAATTAAATTGTTGTTTGCAAGATGATTATAAATCTTATCTCTTATAATCCTTTCCAAAACCCTTCCTACAACAGAAGTCAGTCTCACTGGTGTATAATTATCTGAGTAATATTTACTGCCCGTCTTGAACAAAGGCACAACATTTGGAATTCTCCAGTCCTCTGGTACCAAACCTGTAGACAATGACGACTCAAATATCAAAGCCAAATGCTCTGATCTATCTTCCAAGAGAATCCTCGAATAAGTCCCATCCGGCCTAGGCGACTTGTCTACTTTCACTCCTTCTAAGATTGATAACATCTGTTTCTAACTAATCTCAATTCTTTCTCGTCTAAAATCTCGTATCACTTTCTTCTCCTCTACAATAGTTTCCTTTTCCTGAGTGAAAACCAATGAGAAATTTTCGTTAGCACCTCCCCAATCTCCACAGGTTACACACTCAACTTCCCACTTCTGTCTTTGATTGGACCTATTCCTACCCTAATCATCATTTTATTCCTCACATACCTATAGAAAGCTTTAGGGTTCTACTTTATTCTATTTGCTAAAGACTGCTCGTGTCCTCTCTTTGCTCTTCATAACTCTCTCTTTAAATCCTTCCAAGCTGATCTGTAACTCTCCATCTCCTCATCTGAATCATCTTGCCTCATCAACACATAAACCTTCTTCTTCTTCACAAGAGATGCAATTTCTGTAGTAAACTACGGTTCCCTTATCTTATCACTTCCTCCCTGCCTGACAGAGACATACCTGTCAAGGACATGCAATATCTGTTCCTTAAACCAGCACCACATTTTCATTGTCTGCATCCCCTGCATTTTTCTACCCCATTCTATGCATCCTAATTCCTGCCTAATTGCTTTAATTGTCCTTGTCCCATTGATAACTCTTGCCCTGTGGCATGTACCTGTCCCTTTCCATCGCTAAACTAAACTATCTGAATTGTGGGCACTCGCTCCAAAGTGCTCACCTAAATCAAACATCTGGTCTGGTTCATTACCAAGCATCAGATCCAATGTGGCTTCCCCTGTTGTTGGCCCTTCAACATGCTGTGTCAGGAAACCCTCCTGTACACACTGGACAAAAATTGATCATCCAACGTACTAGAGTTATAGCATTCCCAGTCAATGTTGGGGAAGCTGAAGTCCCCCATAATGACCACCCTGGTACTTTTGCTCTTACCCAGAATAATTTTGCTAATCCTCTCTTCCACTTCCCTGGAACTCTGTGGAGGCCTATAAAAAACTCCAAGCAGTGTGACCTCTCCTCTCCTGATTCTAACCTCAGCCCACATTACCTCAGTCATAGAGTCCTCATCAAAAGTACTCTCAGCCACCGTTATACTATCCTTGACTAACATGACTTGCATGAACCCATTGCAGTGCTTCAAACTCCATGAGTCAGCCATACTCTCTATGACAGACAGACTCAGTCTGGAACCTCCTCTGTCCTTAAGACCTTATACACTGCCTGCACTCCTCCATTTCCCCTTTGCATGTTCCCTTTCCAACCCACCCCACCTGCAACACTCCACAATTGGAGCTGTCAAGGGCAGCAATCTGTCAAATAGCCTCCCTAACCTTTTCTATCCTCCTTTAAGATTTTTAAAAATCATTCTCCTTAATCAATGTTTTGATCATCCATGAAGTACCTTAGGCGATTTGCCATTGTGAAAGATTCCATACTATACAAGTAGTTATTGTTTTTGCCGTACATTAGGAGAAACAGGAATGATGCATTCAAAATTCTACCAAGAAAGTCACTGATAGGCATAGTGTGCAGGCCACCAAATAATAACATCACATTGGGATGGGCAATAAACAAAGAAATAACTCATGCCTGTAAAAATGATACGGTTATTATCATGGGTGATTTTAATCTACATGTAGATTGGTCAAACCAGCTCAGTCAGGGTAGCTTTGAGGAGTTCATTAAATGTATCTGTGATATTTTACTTGAAGAGTATGAAATGGATCTATAACGGAGCAAGCTATCCAAGATCTGGCCTCTGCAATGAGACAGGAATAATTAGTGATCTCAGAGTTAGGGATCCTCTCGGAAGAAGTGATCACTGTATGGTTGAATTTAATACATATGGAGAGTGTGAAGATAAAATCTACTACCTGGGTCCTGTGCTTGGACATGGGGAACCACAATAGAATGAGGGAGAACCTGGATAACGTAGACTGGAAACAAAGATTTTATGGTGGGACAGTTGATGAGCAGTGGAGGATTTTCAAAGACATTTTACAAAGTCCTCAGCAAAGGTATATTCCAGAGGAGGACTGTAAGAAAAGGTGATCTCTGCGATGGGTATCTAAGGAAAGTGATCAAATTGAAAGGCATACAAAGTGGGCAAAACCAGCATGAAACTAGAACGGGGAAAACTTTATAGGTCAACAGAAAGCCACAGAAGAGCTCCAAAGAAATGTAAGATAGAACATGAGAAAAATAAACTAGCACAGACTATGAAGACAGATAGCAAACGTTTCTATAAACATACATAATGAGAAAAGAGTGGCTAAAGTAAATGTTGGTCCTTCTGAAATAGAGAAGGAGCATTTAGTTATGGGATGTCACAGTGGAAGATATAATATCTTTCCAGTAATTAACAAAGAGACAAAGGTAGGTGAGGATTTGGAAGCTATCATTATTACAGAACAGCTAGTTTTGGACTGTTGGAGGTAATTGAACTAATAATAGAAAATTCTCTTGGACGTGACAGAATGTATCCCAGGGTACTAACAGAGATGCCAGTAGAAATAGCAAATGCACTGACAGTAATTTTCCAAAATTCACTGGACTTCGTGGCAGTCCCAGCAGATTGGAAAGCAGCAAAAGTGACACCACTATTTTTAAAAGGAGGTGTACAAAAGATGGGTAATTATACCCTAGATAGCTTATTCTCTGTAGTGGGAAAGATGCTTTGATCAATTATCAAGGAAGAAATAGCAGGGACTCGATAGAAATTGTCCCATTGGTCATGCTTAACAAATCTTTTGGAATTCTATGAAGACATTTCGAGCAAGGTGGACAACGGGAAACCAGTGGATGCGGTGTACCTGGATTTCCAAAAGACCTTCAACAAGGTGCTGTTCAAGAGGCTGTTGCATAAAATAAGGGGGCATAGCATTAGGAGTATAGTATTAGCATGGACAGGAGATTGGTTGACTAACAGGAAGCAAAGACTGGGGATAAATGCATATTTTCCTGGCTGGCAATCAGTGACTAGTGGTGTGCCTCAGGGATCAGTGTTGGGACTGCGAATCTTTAGAATTGATACAGATGATTTCGAGTTGGGGACCACATGTAGGGTGTCAAAGTTTGCATATGACACTAAGATGAGTAGCAGGACAAAGTGTGTGGAGGACTGTGAAACTTTGCAGAGGAACATAGATACATTGAGTGAGTGGGCAATGGTCGGTCATATGGAATATGATGTTCATAAATGTAATGTCATACTGTTTGGTTGGAGTAACATTAAAAACAGATTATTACTTGAATTTTAAAAAGTTGCATTATTTGCTAAGCAGAGGTAGCTGAGTATCCTTCTGCATGACGGTTGGTCACCAGGTATAACAATCAATTCAAAAAGCAAATGCAATTTTGTCCTTCTTTGCTGAAGGGATTGTGCTTAAAAGCAGATGTTATGTTCCAGTTGTATTGGGTGCTGGTGAGGCCACACCTGGAGTACTCCATGTAGTTTTTATCTCCTTCGTTGAGAAAGGATGTACTGGCACTAGAGGAGGTTAAATAGGTTGATTCCAGCGTTGAGGGGGTTGGTTTAACAGAAACTGGTTAGGTTGGGATTATACTCATTGGAATTCAGAAGAATGGAAACATATAACATAATGAATGAAATGGATAAAATAGAAGTAGAGAGGATGTTTCCACTGGCAGGTGAACCTGGGACAAGAGGGCATCACCTCAAGATTAGAGGCAGCAAATTTAGGACTGAATTGAGAAGGAACTTCTTAACCTCAATGGAATTCATTGCCCAGGGAAGTAGTTGATGCTTGTTCAGTAAACGTTTTTAAAGCTAAGGTAGCTTATTTCAAAAAAGAAATAATTAATTAAAGAATACGGTGAGAACTTGGGTAAATGGTTCTGCGTCCACGAAATGATCAGCCATGATCTTATTGAATGGCAGAGCAAGCTCAAAGGGCAGGATGGCCTTCTCCTGTTCCTAGATCTTATGTTATACATTCCTCCCTCACTCGAGACTTGGAGGTGTTGGTGTTGTATTAGGATGGACAAAATTAAAATTCACAGAACACCAGGTTATAGTCCAACAGGTTTATTTGGAAGCATTGGCGCTGCTGCTGCTTCATCAGGTGGTTGTGTGTTTTTAACTTTGTCCCTCACACTTGTAACTTATGCACAGCAACAAAAGCCACGAAGCAGTGCGCATGCTCCAGCTAACAATAGTCACAGGATGATTGATGTCAGCGGTGGACCAATGGAAGGACAGGGGCGGGGCTGGAGGACCTGCGGGGCTGTTGGCCATCCGACCAATCAGAGTGAATGAGGGGCGGGAATTGATTATACCACGTGATCATCCTCGCGGTCAGAGCGAATGTGCGGGTGTAGAGCTGTCGGTAAGGAAAGAAATAAACAGCAGGAAGCGGGAGGGAAATGGTGTTCGTCTGAGCTGAGAGGTTTTGTAAACATTTGGTGCACATCGGAAAATACAGATTTGAAACTTAGTCTCGTTTTTGCAGTAAACGGGAAAATGCCTCATCTCGCGATTGACTCGAGTAAGTGCCGCCGTCTTTATTCGGGGCAACGATTCACTGGACACGTGCGCGTCCGTCACCTTTGTAGGGGGCAAAGTTCAGAGGGTAGTATGTGCAGCTCTCCCTGATAGAGTCATAGGGCAGGATTTACACAGAGCTCATTCACGCCCAGAGAAATGGATATTTGTTTTTTCTCTGGATTTGTTTCGTCATTCATTTAAATGATTTGGATGTGAATAGAGGTGGTGCAGTCAGTAAGTTTGCAGGTGACACCAAAATTGTTGGTATTGTGGTCAGTGATAAAGGTTGTCTCAGAATACAATGGGATATTAATCAGATGGGCCAATGGGCTGGGGAGTGGCAGATCGGGATTAATTTAGATAAATGTGAGGTGTTGCATTTTAGAAAAGCAAATCAGAGCAATACTCACACACTGAATTGTTAGGTCTTGGGGAGTCTTGCTGAACAGAGAGACCTTGGAATACAGGTTCACAGTTCCTTGAAAGTAGAGTCACGAGTAGATAGGATAGTGAAGAAGGCATTTGGTATGCTTCCCTTTACTGATCAGAGCGTTGAGTAAAGGAGCTGGACAGGACATTGGTTAGGCCACTCTTGGAATATTGTGTGCAATTCTGGTCTCCCTCTTATCAGAAGGAGGCACTGGAACTTGAAAGGTTTGAGAATTGATTTTCAAGGATGTTGCCAGGGTTGGAGTATTTGAGTTGCAGGGAGAGGCATAATAGGGGCTGGGGCATTTTCCCTGGAGTGTCATAGGCTGAGGTGTGATGTTGAAGATGTTTATATAATCGTGAGGGGCAAGGATAGCATAAGTAGACAAGGTGTTTACCCTGGGGTGGTGGAGCCCAGAACTAGAGGATGTAGGTTTAGGGTGTGAGGGGAAAATTCAACAGGAGCCTAAAGGGCAACAAAAATTGTAACATTTCAAAGGCATTTAAATAGGAAGGGTTCAGAGGGATGTCGGCCAAGGACTGGCAAATGGGATTGGATTAGGTTGGAATATCTGGTTGGCATAGACGGGTTGGATTGAAGAGTCTGTTTCGGTGCTAGACATCTCTGACTGTGGGATCATAAGTGATTATAAAAGTGAACACTGCTCTGATTCGCCTGTGAGCCCCTTGATGTCCACTTGTCATTATCTAGCTTCCTCAGTCTCTGAGTGTATTTTTGCTTTGTTTAGTATTTTATGATTACGTTCACACACCTTTCTGTAAATGAATTGTCCATTGCTGTCCGTCTCCTGGCCATATTACAAAGGAGGTAGTACTGGATGTCTTAAATCGTAGCAAGGTGGATAAATCCCTGGGACCTGTTAAGGTGTATCCCAGACATTTGTGGAAAGCTAAGAAAATAATGCCAGTTCCCCTCCCTGAGATATTTATATTGTCATTGGTGACAGGTGAGGTGCTGGAAGACATGTGCTATTATTTAAAAAGGTTTTAAGGAAAGGCCATGGAACAAGAGAACAGTGAGCCTGAAATCAGTGGCAAACAAGTTGTTGGATGGGATTCTGAGGGACAGGATTTACATGTATTTGGAAAGACGAGGAATGATTAGGGATAGTCAACATGGCTTTGTGTGTGGGAAATTCTCTCTCTCTAACTTGATTGAGTTTTTTTGAAGGTAGACTGTGGACGTTGTCTATATTGACACTGAACGATGTTCCACAAAGCAGTCGGGTTAGCAAGGTTAGATAACATGGAATGTTGGGAGAACTTGGGATACAAAACTGGCTTGAAGGTAGGAGGCAGAGGGTGGTGAAAGAGGGTTGCTTTGTGGACTGGAGGGCTATGAGCAACAGTGTGCTTCAGGAATGGATATTGGGTCCTTAAATAATTGACTTGGATGTGACTATATGAGATATGGTCAGTAGGTTTACAGAAGACACAAAAATTGGAGGTGTCATGGACAATGAAGTAGGTTAGTTCAGATGCAACAGGATTTTGACCAGATGGGCCATTGGGTCGAGGAATGGCAGACTGGGTTCAATTGAGACAAATGTAAGCTGTTGGATTTTGGAAAGGCAAATCAGGGCAGGACTTATACACTTAATGGTAAAGTCCTTGGGAATGTGGCTAAACATAGAGACCATGGAGTGCAGGTTCATTGTTCCTTGAAAGTAGAGTCACAGGTAGGCAGACTAGTGAAGGTGGTGGTGGTATGCTTATATTTATTGGTCAATGCATTGAGTACAGAAGCTGGGACGTCAAATTGTAACTGGACAGGACATTGATTAAGCCATTTCAGGAATTCTGTTTTAAGTTGGAAATTCCCTGTTCTGGAAAGGATGTTGTGAATCTTGAAAGAGTTCAGACAAGATTTACAAAGACTTTGCTAGGGTTGGAGGATGTGGGCTACAGGGAGAGGCTGAACAGGCTAGGGGTAATTTCCCTGGAGAGTCAAAGATTGAGAGGTGACCCTCAAAGATCAGCAAGGCAGCCATTGTGTGGAGCTGCAGGCGATGGGCGAGATGTGGAGACAAGTATTTTGCATCATGTTTACTATGAAGAAGTACATGGGAGATATAGAATGTGGGGGAATAATTGGTGATTTCTTGAAAAATGTCCATATTACAGAGGAGGAGGAGGTGCTGGATGAGTGGCTAAGGAGCTGGTGCAGAGGAAAAGGATTCACATTTTTGGATCTTTGTGATCTCCTCTGGAGTAGAGATAACCTGCATAAGAAGGATGGATTGTACTTGAATAGGAAGGTGTCTAATATCGAGGCAGGGAGACTTGCTAGTGATACTTGAGAGGCATTAAACCAGTGGAGAGTGAGTGTAAACCCAAGAAGATAGTGAGAAAAGAGAGATGTCTGAGACTGGTAATGTTCAGAAGTCAAATAGTCAAGGCAGGCAAGGGTCAGTGTTAATATGATGGGCTGAATGAAGTCGGAATGAGCAGTTGCACTGCATTTACTTCAATGCAAGAGGCCTGACAGGAAAGGCAGATGAGCTCAGGGTATAGTTTTGAACATGGCACTGAGATATTATAGCAAGTACGGAGGCATCACTCAGGGATGGATAGGACTGGCAGCTTAATGTTCCATGGTAAAGATGCTATAGGAAGAATAGAAAGTGGGACAAGAGAGGAGGGGGAGGGGCATTTTTGATTTGGGATAGCATTATGTTTTTGCTTATGGAGGATCTTCCTGGGAGTACGCCCAGCGAAGTTATTTAGGTGGAACTGGGAACTAAGAAAGGGATGATCACCTTATTGGGGTATTCTGCATGGATCTCGTCTGGGTCCTCTGGTTTCCTCCTTCCGTCCAAAGATGTGAAGGGAAGGTTGGATTATCCATTGTTGTGGTTCTGTTCGCCGAGCTGGAAGTTTTTGCTGCAAACGTTTCGTTCCCTGGCTAGGGAACATCATCAGTGCTATTGGAGCCTCCTGTGAAGCGCTGCTTTGATGTTTCTTCCGGTATTTATAGTGGTTTGTTCTTGCCGCTCAGGAACAATAGACTGACAGAAGAGACACAACAAACAGTGAGACAAACGGTCGTACCTATGATGATAAGAAAACGACAAACACATAACCTCAACACCAAGGAGAGGGAAGCACTGAAAGCACTGAAAAATGACAAGAACATAATCATACTACCGGCAGATAAAGGCAGAATGACGGTCCTCTTAGATAAACCAGACTACATCAATAAAGCACAACAACTACTCGCAGACACCAACACCTACCAAATGAAGGATTCCGACCCCACACCACAACTCACCAATAGAATAATCAACACATTAAGGAATCTACAAAAAAACGGACAGATAACCAAAGCGGACCAGCAAAGAATGAAACCTGAAAGCAACAACACCCCCAGATTCTACGGACTACCCAAAGTACACAAACCAGACATCCCACTCAGACACATAGTATCACTACTAGGGACACCAGCATACAAACTGGCCAAAGAACTACAACAAAAACTGAAACACCTAGTCAGCGGATCCAAACACTCCATACAATCAACACAGGAATTCTTGGACATCATCAGGAATACACACATAGACAAAGAAGAAACCATGGTATCATTCGACGTGACGGCAATGTTCACATCAATTGACAAAACCCTAGCCAGAGAAACAATAGCCAATCTACTGGACATACATAACAGAACACAGGAGGCCGAACCTATCAACAAGGACGGCATACTTAAACTACGAGACCTGTGCCTCACCATACACTTTACATTCAACAATCAGATATACGAACAAATCAACGGAACACCCATGGGATCACCAATCTCGGGACTCATAGCAGAGGCAGTTATGCAAAGGTTGGAACATACAGCCCTACCACACATCCAACCCAAACTCTGGATCAGATACGTCGATGACACCTTTGTAATCATCAAAAACACAGAAATAGAAAAAACACACCGAATCATCAACGCTGCACTCACAGGAATACGATTCACGAGAGAAGAGGAAAAGGATAGCCAACTCCCATTCCTAGACGTCTTAGTAGAGAGAACACCCAAAGGAGAATTCACCACAAGGGTACACAGGAAACCAACACACACAGACCAAGTCCTAAACTATGAAAGTAACCACCCCAACACACACAAACGAAGCTGCATCAGGACACTATTCAAAAGAGCCACAACACACTGCAGTACACCAGAACTGCGAAAAGAGGAAGAGGAACACCTATACAAGGTATTCGCCAAAAACGGATACCCACGCAACTTTATCACCAGATGCCTAAGAGATAGACCAAGGAACGAGGACATGCCACAACCAAAAGGACTAGCCACATTACCATCCATCAGGAGCGTCTCAGAACTGACAGCCGCACTACTGCGACCCCTAGGACTCATAACAGCACACAAGCCAACTTCCACACTCAGACAACAACTCACTAGAACAAAGGACCCAATGCCCAGCACGAGCCAAACTAACGTAGTTTACAAAATACCATGCAAGGACTGCACAAAACACTATATAGGACAAACAGGAAGACAGCTAACAATCCGCATCCATGAACATCAGCTAGCCACAAAACGACACGACCAGCTATCCCTAGTAGCCATACACTCAGACAACCAGGAACATGAATTTGACTGGGAAAACACTACCATCATAGGACAAGCAAGACAGAGAACAGCCAGGGAATTCCTAGAGGCATGGCACTCATCCACAAACTCCATTAACAGACACATGGACCTGGACCCCATATACAATGCACTACAGCTGAAACTGACACCCGGAAGCGGCCAGAACATCCATCAACAGACACATCGACCTGGACCCCACATACAAACGACTACAGCTGAAACTGACACCCGGAAGCGGCAAGAACAAATCACTATAAATACCGGAAGAAACATCAAAGCAGCGCTTCACAGGAGGCTCCAATAGCACTGATGATGTTCCCTAGCCAGGGAACGAAACGTTTGCAGCAAAAACTTCCAGCTCGGCGAACAGAACCACAACAACGAACACCCGAGCTACAAATCTTCAACCAGACTTTAGATAGGCAACATGTTAGCAGAGAAGGTCATGTCTTACCATCTCAATTGAATTTTTTGAGGAAGTGACAAAGTTGATTGATGGGGGAGAGACTGTAGATGTCATGTGCATGGACTTCAGGAAGGCGTTTGGTATATTTCACCATGGTCGGGTTATGGCAAAAGTGAAGTCACATGGTGCATTAGCTACGTGGAGAAAGAACAGGCTGGGCAACAGAAGGCAGAGAATATCGGGGAAGGGAATTTGTCAAAATGGAGAACTGGGACCAGTGGTTCCATTAAAGATGTCTCCGGAAAGATACATGAATGAGCAGGGAACAACTTAGAAAATAGGCGACAGGTTTAGATGAAGTATTTGGATTGGCGCAGGCATGGAACACCGAATGGCCTGGAATGTTCTTTGTTCTAACATTATCAAAGACCCATCAGACCCCAGTAATGGTCTCCTCCAACCTCTTCTATCAGGCTAAAATGTACAGAAGCTTGAAAACACAGAGCAGCTATTTCAGGAACAGCTTCTTCCTGACTGTTATTAGACACATGATAATGTTGATCTTGTTCATGTTGATCCTGCCTCGCGCACACCCTGTGCAGCATAACCTGCATGCCTCTCAGACATGGTTTACAGCCATTGTTCTCTGTATCCTTGCTTACTATGATTTGCCTGTACATCTTGGTACAGGTCAAATTACATTCTCACCAGTCTCCCCTAGCTCCCTCCATTGCCCACTCCGAGCTCTCTCCAGTCCTCACCCCCAGCACCTCCCATTCCCCATCCCCAGCTCACTGTTACCCCTTTCCCAGCTCCATGTGTGCTTTGTATCTCACTATTCCTCTCACAGTCTGTTTCCCTGTGTTTTCCTTTCCTCTGTCTTCTGTTTCATTCCATGAACTTACTGTCTCCCCTTTTCCCTGTCCATGTGATTGTTTGTTTCTTGTTTTGTTTCCTTTCTCTGTTTTACTTAGTGCCCTTCTGTTTCCCTCACTGTGTTCTCTCTCTCCTTATATGTGTCTGTCTCTTTCTCCCTTGTTGTGATGGTGATGGCTTCTCTATTCTTTTGAAGCATGTGATGGCTCTTTGGTTGGATGTTGGCAATACAATGAACTCAATTGTGTTTTGGTATCTTGGACATAATTCAAATTTATTGGTTATATTTCAATTGTTGTCAAAACAGCAACCAGAACTTGGATATCCATTTAACGGCCAATTGGTATATCTAAATATTTTGGAACTGCCTTCTCTCAGTGCTCTGCGTACTGGCAACTTCAAGCATTCCATTTACGTGCATAATAGTGTGACGGTAACTGCTCTTCCCAGGGCCATAAGAAACTACAGACGGTTGTGAGCACAGCCCAGACTATCATGGAATACAACCTTCCGTCCATTTATACTTCTCATTGTCAGCGAAAGGCTGGCAACATCAAATATCTCTCCAAAAAATGTAATGGTGTCCTACAACCTCTTCCAAAAGGGAGGAGATACAGAGGCTTGAAAACTTGAAAACATGCTCAGGAACACCCTCTCCCCTATCGTAATTTGCTGACAGATTCAACGTTTCAAATCATCAATGTGCTTTAAACATGATCTTAGATATATATACAGGTTTTCCTCGATATCTGAAAGTAGAGTGTGCCTACAAATCCTTTCATAAGCTGATAAGGTGTAAAGCGAAGCAGCATTTATTTATGTGGGAGAAATTCACCTTTCGTGGTAAAAGTGAAGATCCTCTTCGGTTTTCTTTTGATTAGCGAAAACAGGTCCTAATGGAGGTTTTTCGCAAAGTGAAGTGGGGAATGCCTGTACCGACAATGGGATGATATTCAGGAAAATGGGAAAAGCTAAAAAATATAT
This sequence comes from Hemiscyllium ocellatum, assembly GCF_020745735.1. NCBI lineage: Eukaryota > Metazoa > Chordata > Chondrichthyes > Orectolobiformes > Hemiscylliidae > Hemiscyllium > Hemiscyllium ocellatum. Next base: position 6,585,366 of record NC_083429.1, on the reverse strand, counting down.
GAGGTGATTCTCACATTTTATTTCCATCCCAGCTGCTCATCATTCCCATTGTTTGCTCTTTTCCTTCTATCTCTCTCTTTATCTATCGATCCAATCACTCCTCCTCTCCTTCAAAGCAGACTTCCCGATCACCAGCATTATTCACACTATTTTCCAGCTGCTTTCAGTTCAAAAAAGATCCCCAGCACTTCCTGTTCTTTTATTTGCATTTTTTATTCAATTTCAGATCTCCAGCATCTTTCTTTATTTGGTTTAACCTTCAAATTTCTTATTCCATGGGAAGTCGGCATTTCTGCCAGGGCAGCATTTGTTAATCATCACTAATTGCCCTGACTGAAAGGCCATTCCAGAAACTAATATAAAGCCAAGCAAATTGATATGGGTCTGAAGTCACACTTAACCCAGGCTGGGTAGTAACATTAAATTTCTTTACCGAAGGTCATCAGTGAAACAGGAAAAGTTTTAGACAAAATGTGGGCTTTATCGTTGTTTTTCGTGAAATTCACTTTTATTCCAATTCTTATCATTTTTATTTAAGTTCTGCCATTAGCTGTGGTGGGACTTGAAACAAGTCACTTGAAACAATGTCTTTTGTTTAATAAACTTTGCTCCTGAATTACATTCCTACTCTGATACATTGTCCTCATCATGAAGTAATGTCCGAGACAAGAACAATTTTGTGATTGCAATACTTGTAACTGGAAAAGTGGACAGAAGAGAGCTTGAAACATAAAGTCTGAATTTTACCAACGTGCAGACAATGTTTTGTTCAGCCACAGCATTGACGCATAGATGGAGATTGGGGATATTATGAGCTTGTAGTGGACAGGGTTCGTGACAGAGAGAACATGAGACATAAATCAGTTCAGGGCAAATAGGAATCCCGAGGTTGTGGACAGTTTTGTTCTCAGATGTTTGTAAGGGAGTGATCTGCAATTCATGGGTAATGAATGGAGACTGTAATTGAAACTGTAGACCACAATTTCTTTCTTTGACAAATATAGCTCGCAGAAATTGAAATGAAGTTCACAATTGTTTATGGGATTAATGAATGGACAGAGGTAGAGAATACCAGCAATAGTGAGAATAGGTTAGTAACACACCCTCCACCCCGCTCAAAATAATAATCAGCGCCGCTAATATCCGATATGGTAGAAATCCCCAAGAGAGGGAAATGTTGAAAAGACCCAAGGAAAACCTCCTCACCATTGGTGTAATTATCCAGTCCATTATTCTCAGATTCTGATCTGTCCTCTCCACGTCTGTGCAGCTGCTGATCTTTGTTACTGCTGGAGCTGATGCATCTGCTCCTACAGTGGAATAGCGCTCTGAGTGAAGCCCGTCACCAATAGGAAAGGGAAACCCTGCAGAGACACAGTTACAAATGCATGGACACTGACATCAATCACAGTCACTGAGCAAACAGTTCGAGCTTTCAATACAGCACTTTCAGTTCACAATATAACTCAAGTGGCCTGGATGCTGACATCGCTGGTTATTGGTCACATCTCCCATTAACAATTCCTCTAGTGCAGTCAGTTCTGAGGGAGAATGATGGATGTTTTCTTATCGCAGGCTAGATGACTCTGCTCTGTTGTACGTTTGCAATGCTGTAACCATCTTTCCCCGAATCTCTGCCCCTCCAAAAAAAAGAAAAACAATCATGATGTTATGACTGTGCTGATCTTTCTTCCACGGGAACAAACGCCAGCCAACAGACTGTCACTGGGAACAGTCTCCCTGAACATAGACAGGAAGTGTGAACTTCTCTGAATGTTCCTCTCTCTGCTGTAATACGGAAACGTTGGAACTTCCATACAGAATATGGTTCCGTAACTTATTTATACAAATTGACAAACAGCTTAATGCAGTTTTATTTGCTGTGAAGCAATAATTTTCACGCTTTTCCCCCTCAGTCCAAAACCAAAAGTGAAAAGTACAATGAACTTATTCATTAAGATTTATGAATTAATGAGTCAGGTTCGAATGAATACAACATTGGCTGGGAGATAGGGCGGAATGCGGTCATTGGCTGTCGAGACTGCATGGGGAGTACAATGACATTCCCCAGTCATCATCCCTCTTTCTGACAGATAGAATCAAATACAATGCACAAGGAACCAGCCAACGTTTGGGAGATGCAATACTGAATGACAATGTGAGCTGAACAGGATAATTTTAATTGTGATTAAGTGAAATATATTTTATATGCACACAATTTAATCAGTTGGAATACAGATTGAGTAGGGTCAACACATCTGAAACATTAAATTTGATTTCTCTTCACAAATTCTACCAGACCTGCTGAGCTTTCCCTCCGACGTCTGTTTTTGTTTGAGCTTGATCATATCTGGCAGGAAACTTACAATTAAAAACAGATACTAATAACAAAATGTGAATGGTCATGGGGACAATGCAGGAGAATAATATTTGAGATATAGCTCATTCCAAGCTGGAAGAGACAATATGCTGAGTTTTCACCACCTTTGCTGTAATAATTCTATATTACATATTGAAAGCTTTTGGAGAGTGGGGAGATAAGCTTGTTGTAGTAAAAAATGAGGTCTGCAGATGCTGGAGATCACAGCTGCAAATGTGTTGCTGGTCAAAGCACAGCAGGTTAGGCAGCATCTCAGGAATAGAGAATTCAACGTTTCGAGCATAAGCCCTTCATCAGATAAGCTTGTTCAAAAGAGGACACAGAGTGTTCCATCATCAATAATCTATGTCTATTATTTCATGAAGTTCAGCTGCCTCTAAATTGTACTTAAAGAAATAGATTTCCTGAGATTTACAGGATGTTCATAATTTTTAAACTTTGTACTTTAAAGAAAAATTCAGTGAAATAGATAAACACATTGTCAAAGTGCTGTTGGTGCAATGGTTGATATAAGTGAATTTCGCTTTTATTTCCAATTACTGTCATTTGGATTTAAGTTCTTATGTCATTTGTGGGAGGATGCGAAACGGTGTCTTTAGTATAATAACATTTAACTCTGAATCACCTGCCCAACTACATTACTATTCTACACAGTGTCCCTATCAGGAATTTACTTCAGAGACGCGAACAACGCTGTGATGCAAATACTTGCAACTGAAAGAGTGCTTGGAAGAGAGCTGGAACCATGAAATCTGAATTTAGCAAGGCATAGAAAATGGTTTATCTAGCAATAGCACTAACGCCAAGATGGCAACAGGGGATATTATGGAATTGGTAGTGGATAGATTTGGTCATCGAGAGAATATCAAGGTATAAAACATTTCAGGTCAAAATGGGAAATTGTGATTGTCCACAATCTTGTTCTCAGATGTTTGTGAGGGCAGAGGTGCACGTAGGGTGGGATGTGGGGAGTGGGTGAAGTTCTGAAACTTGTGATAATGAATATACTTTGCAACTGAAACTGAAGACTATAGTTCCTATGTTTGCGAACTATAGAGAACAGGAATAACGAGGAAGTTCAACATAGTTTATGGTATTAATAATTGGATAGAGATAGGGATACTTAACAGGAATGCCAACAATAGCGAGGATAGGATAGTACCCATCCACCCCCCCACCCCCCACCCAAATAATAAGAAGTACACCGTATATCCGATCATGGTAATGTTGACCAAAACGTGGAGAGCAAGTAAAGACCCCAGGATAACCTCCTGTCCATTACTGGAACATTCCAATTTACTGTTCTCAGATTCTGATACCTTATTGGGACATTCGAGTCTAACCTTCTCAGAATCTGATCGCTCCTCTCCCTATCTCTGTAGCTGCTAATCGTGTTAGTTTCGGATGTGATGCATCTGTTTCTACAATGGGGCAAAACATTGAAAGAATAATCTTACTAATAGGAGAAGGAAATCCTGCAGTGAAACAATTAGAATCCATGGAAACTGACAACAATTACAGTCCCTGAACAAACAGTTCTAGTTAACTCATTTCAGTACGGTATGTTCAGTTCTCAAGAAGAACTGGACCGAATTAGTGTTGGCATCGCAAGCGATTGGTCACATCTCCCATCACCAATTGCTGCAGTGAAGTTAGTTGTGAGGAAGAATGATGGATGTTTCTTATCGCAGGTTAGATGATTGTGCTGTGTCATCCATGTGCAATGCTGAAACTGCCTGAATCCCCCACCCAACAAAACACAATCAAGACGTTATTATTTTCCGGACCTCTCCTCCACTAGAACAGGACCAACCACGATATTTACCATGAGAATATTTGCCCTGACAATACATGGGAAGTGTGGATCTGTCTGGATATTCCTCTTGTTGCTGTAATAAGGCAAATTTGTATCTTCAACACACTATGCACTTCAGCAAACTCACAAACACCATAAATACTTTATTGGCTTCAAAGCAGTAAGGCTTATATTTATTGAATTCAGTTCCAAGCCAAATGTGTCATGTTGTCACAAACCTTTTAGAAGCTTATGGTATCTTTGATTTTTTTTTCAGGGACGGTCTAAACGACCCAAGATTCCAACATGCCTGAATTTTGAATGGTTCATTGAAGTCCTTATGTTTACGCTTAACAGATAATGCCTCAGGCAGACGGTTTTTTTTTAAACTCTTTGTGCTAAGGGGTTTGTTTATTGGGATTGTTGCAAGTAGTTTGGAAGAGCATAACTAAGTCAGGATTGCCTGTCAGGTCTGGATAGGTTGCGTTATTGGAGTATTCTATTTTCGATTTATTGTCTTTCATTCTGTAATTTTCTCAATAAGTTCTGTTTGTTCAAAACTCGGTCAGCTAATTCATTCATCGAGTATGCACTTTACACGTATCTTCAAATAACACAGTAACGGTCTGGGGTACCTGCTTAAAAATGTTTTGACAGGGTCTAGCCTGGTCCATAATAATGCTGTTCATTAAAAATCGAGGATTAATGAGTCAGGGATGGAACGAATATGATATTGGCTGGGAGACAGAAAGGACTGGAGCCAATAGCTGAGCAGACATGAGGGGAGTACTGTATCATCTCCCAGTCACGATTATTCAACCTCCACTCTTTCTCACAAATGGAATGAACTGCACTGCTGAGAGAACAGATGACATTTGGGAGATGGAATTCTGAATGACAATGTGAATAGAAGAGGCAATTTTAAATGCGATGGATGGAGATACATCTTTCAGATAGACTGTTTAATCACAGAATATACAGGCTGTTAAGATTGTTTATATCTGAACAGGATAATCAGAATTACAAACAGACACATAACCAAATGAGTAGAGTTGCAGGGAGTTACAGCAGAATAAGAATGGGTATGCTGAGTGACCACCATCTTTGCTGTAATTATTCTGAGAAACGTATTAAAAGCTCTCGGACCCCGAGAGGACAAGCTTATTAATAAAGGACATAGATAATGTCATCATCAATAATCTATTCTTGCTGTATCTTAAAGGGTAGCTATCTCTAAAATGTTTTCAAATCAAAATAAATGTGTTGAGATTCGCACATTTTATTGGATATTGGCAAACAGTTATTTTTGGATCTTAAAGAGGAAACAGAGTCTAGTTTAATATGGGTGTCACCGGCACAAGTCACGGGAACAGGAATGGAGCAAATTGTTCAACTATAACATCTAGACCCATCCAGAAAAGCAACACATTACAGATAATGGAAATCAGAAATACAAGCACAAAATGGTGGAGAAGTGCAACAGTTCAGGCAGGATCCGGAGAGAGAAACAATGTTAACATATTGAGGCTGATATGAACCTGTTCTGAACAAGTCAAATTGGACTCAAAATAGTAAATTTTGTTTCTCTCTGTTCCAATGCTGCAAGAACTGCTGAGGGTATCTCCAACACTTTCAATTGGCATAATAACAGGCCTCAGAGAGTAATGGTGGGTGGTTGCTTTTCAGACTGAGGCATGTGACCAGCATTGTTCCACAGATTCAGAATTCCACATATTCTGTGTTTTCATTGTTCGGTCATTTATGTAAATAATTTGGATGAGAAAATAAAAAGCATGGTTAGAAAGTTTGCGGATGACACAAAACTGGTGGCACAGTAGACAGTGAAGAGTGCTTTCTAAGATTACAAAAGGATCTTCATCAAATGGGTCAATACTAATAATGTGTTGCTGGAAAAACGCAGCAGGTCAGGCAGCATCCAAGGAACAGGAGATTCGACGTTTCGGGCATAAGCCCTTCTGCAGGAATGAGGACTTTTCTCCTTGGATGCTCCCTGACCTGCTGCGTTTTTCCAGCAACACATTTTCAGTTCTTATCTCCAGCATCTGCAGTCCTCACTTTCTCCTCAAATGGGTCAATAGGCTGACAAATAGCAGAGAAAGTTCAATCTGGATGATTGCGAGGTGGAGACAATAGTATGTGTTTGCCGCTGTGCGATGCATTGGGAAGGAAATGATTTTATTCCCCATCTGCTGTGATACAACACAAAGATGTCCTCCTTAATCTTTAAGAGGCCTTTCTCTCTCCCTGGTTACCCTCTTGCACTTAATGTATTTGTACAATATCTTTAGATTATCCTTAACCTTATCTTTCCATGCTATCTCATGTCCCCTTTTTGCTTTCCTGATTTCTCTCTAAGTAATGTCTAACACTCTTTATGTTGTTTAAGAGATTCGATTGATTAAAGTTGTCTATATCTAAATTAAGATTCTCTTTTATTCTTCAATAGACCCTCAATAACTTTCGTCATCCGTTGTTCCTTAATCTTACCAGATTTACTCTTCACTCTAACAAGAACATAATACCTGTTGGTTCTCATCATCATACTTTTGAATGCCTTCCACTAGTCACACGTTCTCTTCACCTGCTAACAATCTCCTTCAATCAAACTTGGAAGGCCCTTGTCTCATGCCATTAAAGTTTATGTTACTCCAATTAAAAAGATAATATTAATGGAAGGCTTATAGTTTTCCATAACCATTCTGAAACAAATTGAGTTATGATTGCAACAGCCATCATATTTCCCTCACTTTTACTTCAGTCACTTGCCCTGCTTTGCTCAAAATAAGGTCTAGTTTTGTTCCTTCTCTAGTAGCAGCAACCACATATTGATAAAGAAAATTTTCTTGAACACATTTGACAAATTCTTCATCGTCCAAACCTTTAACACGAAGGCAGTCAAGGTTTGGAAATTTAAAATCCCTCATTATTACAATCTTATTATGTTTATATATAGCTGAGATCTCCCTACATATTTGTTTTTAATTTCTTCCTTACTACTGGGGAGCATAAAGTACAATTCCATCAGCGTGTTCTTTTCTTTCTGACTTTTAATTTCTACCAATATATTTGCACTGGACGATTTGTCACAAACGAGCATGTAGCACAATCTCTTTGAAGTGTCATTTACTTTCTTATCTCTAATTTCTACCCAAATATTTTAACTGGACGAGTTATTAGAAATGCCTTCCCTAGTTAGAACAATACTTTATTCCTTAATTAAAATTGCCAGCCCTTCTCAACCATTGCTCCACTATCCGATGTCTCCTTTTCTATCCTTTCTATAGCATCTGACACCTGGAAGACTGAATTACCACTCTTAGAGCAAAGAAGATAGAACATAGAACAATACAGCACAGAACCGGCCATTCGGCCGTCTACATTGTGCCGACTTTGAAGTATTTTCAGTTCGACCCCTACACTATCCCAAAATCACCCATGTGCTTGTCGAAAGATGGTTTAAATCCCCTAATGTGGCTGAGTTGACTACATTAGCAGGTAGAGCATTCCAAACCCTTGCCTTTCTCTGTGAAACGAACCTGCCTTTGACATCTGTCTTTATCCTATCACCCCTCAATTTATAGCTACGCCCCCTCGTATTTGCTGACGTCAACATGTATGCCTGCGTCTAAATCATCTATAAAAATGACAAAGAGCAGTGGTCCCAAAACAGATCCTGTGGGACACCACTAGTAATCGGACTCCAGGCTGAATATGTTCCATCAACCACCATTCGCTGCCTTCTTTCAGAAAGCTAGTTTCAAACCTAAACTACTAAATCGCCCTGAAATCCATGCCTCTGCATTTTCTCCAACGGCCTACTATGTGGAACCTTATCAAAGGTTTTACTGAAGTCCATGTATACTGCCCTACTCTCATCTACATGCGTAGTCACCTTCTCATGAAACTCAATGGGATTTGGGAGACACGACCTCCCTTTGATGAAACCATATTGACTATCTGAAATCAAAGCATTGCTTGAAAGATGATTATAAATCTTATCACTAATAATCCCTTCCAAAAACTTTCCTCCAACAGACGTCGGGCTCACTGGTCTATAATTACTTGGGTCATCTCTACTGCTCTTCTTGAACAAGGGCACATTTGTAACCTTCATTCCTCGGGTACTAAACCTGTAGACAATGACGACTCAAATATCAAAGCCAATTGTACTGATATTTCCTCCCTAGCTTCCCAGTGAATCCTCGGATAAATCCCGTCTAGTCCAGTGGACTTCTCTGCTTTCACTCCTTCTAGCATTGATAACACCTGTTCGTAACTAACCTCAATTCTGTCTAGGCTAATATTTCGTACCTCATTCTTGCCCTCTACAAGATTCACCATTTCCTGAATGAAAACCCATGAGAAATGTTCTTTTAGCAACTCTCCGATCTCCACAAAGTCCACATTCAACTTTCCACTTCTGTCTTAGACGAGCCCGATTCGTACCCTAAGCATCCGTTTATTCCTCACATGCCTCTAGAAGCTTTTACGGTTCTCCTTTGTTCTATTTGCTAAAGAATGCTCGTGTCCTCTCTATTCTCTTCTTAACTCTCTCTTTAAATCCTTCCTAGCGGATCTATAAATCTCCATCGCCTCATCTGAACTAGGTTGCCTCATCAACACATAAGCTTCCTTCTTTTCCTTAACAAAAGATGCAATTTCTGTAGGAAACCACGGTTCCCTTTCCTTATCACTTCTTCCTTCTATGACAGGGACATACCCATCGAGGGCACACAATAATTGTTCCAGAAACTAATTCCACATTTACACTGTCTGCATCCCCTGCATTTTGCTTCCCCATTCTGTGCATCATAATTCTTGCCTAATTGGATAATAATTGCCCTTAATCCATCGAGAGCTCTTGACCTGTGGCATGTACCTGGTGCTTTCATTTGCTAAACTGAAAATAACTGAATTATGGTCACTCTCTCCAAGGTGTTCAGCTACAACTAAGGCAAACACTTGGCCTGGCTCAGATCCATTGTGGCCTCTTCTCTTGTCGGCCCTTCAACATACTGTACACATTGGACAAAAACTGATCCATCCAACGCACTAGAGTTATAGCATTTCTAGTCAATGTTAAGGAAGTTATAGTCCCCATAATGACCACCCTGTCCCTTTCATTCCTACCCAGAATATTTTTGCTAATCATCTCTATCCCTGGAACTCTGCAGAGGCTGTAAAAATCTCCAGCAGTGTGACCTCTCCTCTCCTGTTTCTAACCTCAGCCCATACTACCTCAGTAGACGAATCCTCAGCAAAAGTTCTCAGAGCCAGTGTTATACACTCCTTGCCTAACAAGGCCCCACCTCCGCCTCTTTTCCCATCTATAATAAATATGATGTCCCAATCCCATGTTCTGAAACATGCACTGAGTAGATCAGCCTTCCCTGTAAAACCCATGGCACTGAAATAAATGTATTTTAGTTCTTCAGAATTACGATATACTCTGATTCTCTCATCTTAATTATCTAACTGGCATGCTTTCATTATATTATGAGATTTCTCCATCCATCCTACAATTTACATTGCTACTTACAGTACCTCCACTTGCCTTGTCTGTCAATATAAAGTCTGCCTTTATGGGGTGAGCAAAGTTATCTGCTAAGATATCGGGGGCTTTCCCGTTTAGATTAGAACAATCGTTTTGGAACAGACCTTTTCTATTCCAGTCTCCCAAAGTCTCAATCGGTCAACAACACAACAGCTCTTCATGCTATTGTTTTTTTCTCCTTTAACCTTTATTTCCCTTCCCCACCTGAATTTGTCATTGGAAACAAACCAGAAATTACTATTTTAAAGTTTTATTTTTAATCTTCTACATCATCTCTTTAATTCACTCCAGACTGTATTAATCTTTTCCCTAAAAATATCTTTCATACCAACATATACAATAATTTATGACTTCTAAATCACACCTTTACCAACATGCTTTCAGAGACTTTCAGAGACGTTCTTAATCATAGCACTGGGAAACCAATAAACCATCCTAAAGTTTCGCTCACTGCCACAAAATCTGCTGTTTATGCTGCTGACAGGAGAGACCCATGTCGCAATGATTATACAAAATCTTCTCAAAACGCTGCCTAACATAAGAATTTTCCAACAGTCCAATAACGATGGCTCCTCCATTTTCCTCAGAGAGACTACCTCCTTCAACAGTTCCAAAAGCTGAACATTTGTTTGATAGTGGAATAGCCAACGGAGATTTTTGAACTACTTTCTTACCTGACCTGACATTCACCCATCTATCTGACTGATTTTGCTGGATAAAAACTTCCAGCCATCTCATTCTCTAACTTGTATATATGGCCTTAATAATATTATCCCTATAAACAGAATTTATCATGACATTAAAATAGAAAATATATCCATATACGTATCAAACGTTTCCAAAATTAATAAAATCAACCATTTGGAAAATGGATTCAATACATAGATTCCTCTTCAATAAATTTCTCGAAGAAAAAAGCCTACTCCAGAGTTTAACACATGTAGGACTCTCCAAAATTAAGGCACATCTTCCTATCTAAAAATAGTTTTTGAAACAAAAAAATACTTTTGTATTTAAAACAAAGAAGCCTTTTGAAGCATATATAGACTTTTCTAATTTGATTTTGCATCCCTCCCCCACTTAAAAACTCATTAAAACAATGTTCGTTTGAAAAAAAATGTTTTGCTATTTTGGTTTGTTTTTGAATGTTAATAAAACAAAATGGAAAATAATCTTATATTCATAAACTATATGAACTATATTAAATGCAAAATAAATCTATATCTATGCTTGTAATCCCAGGAACATCTGTAAGATCCATACTGCTTTAAGAACATGTATTAAAACTTTTTTTTACAATTTAATGAAGAGTGGTCATATGTTCTAATAATTTGTTCAAATGCAAGGTAGACCTGGCGATATGATTTGATCTCCTACCGTGTGTATATGTGCAGCATTTAATTAAATCTTTATCCTCATCTCTTCAGCTCTTTCAAGCAATCATATGAGCCTGTCTCCATCCTGCAGATGAAAAATTCCTTCAGCTTTGAATATTGCAGGGAACGTTACAAAGAACATTATCCAGATCGACATAATACACAAATGTTGCAAAGGATGTAGTCCAATATTAATCACATGCAAGCCTTATGAATAAAACATACAGAGAAGAATAGTATAAAAGTAGAATTCAACTCCATGTCAAAAAAAAATCTGTGGCTCTCTCATAAAAAGACCTCAACTGCATCATGCTGTAAATTCGCCAAAACAGGAATTCTTCATTCTTCTTCGAACAACATCTGAAGAACAGGAGAAATACAACAAGGTTTATCTGTGAGCTTATAAATGAGGATGATGAAAATGTGAGGGATGGATTTTGGGGGGGATGATAACTAATGTTATGGATGACACAAAGATTAGGTGGGTGGTTTATGGTGAGGAGGAACATGTTAGTTTACAGGACGGTCTCAATGGTTTGTTCAGGTGGCTAGATCAATGGTTGATGAGATTTGACTGATAAATGTGAGGTGATACATTTCAGAAGTAACAAGACAAGAGAGAGTACTCAAACAATGGTGAAAGATTGGATTTTTTTGAAGCAGGGGACGTTGAGAGGGGTTCCTGATTGATGTTATTAAGAGCATGAGGTTTCTGGACAGTTTGAACCGAGAGCGGCTCTTCCACTTACTCGAATGCGCAATAAGAATGAGAAACAATTTTGAAGTGAAAGTGATCTCACCATTAATCTGTAAAGCTTAATTGCAGATTTATGTTGAATTTAGATTCCAGTATCACCCGTGGCGGTATTTGAACCCGAGTTCCCAGAACCTTATCTGGATCGTTGGATCAGCAGTTGGCAATAATACCACCGGGACATGACTTTTATCTTATCATAGACTTCTTTGTTTAGGTATGGATGACATTTTATTTTTTCATAATTACTCTTCCACTCAGGAATTAACTTTAATTGATGTGATTTTACTAGCTTCCTAGGTATTTGCTACTGTTCTTCAAATGTTCTGCCCTTCAATGTTTTTTTTTCTGAATCCACTTAGGACAGTCCTTCCTCAAGCCTGTAAAATTATCACTGCCCAACACTAAAACACTGTTATATGATTCTGTCTTCAACCGTTGAATCTGAATGTGAAACTCCTGCATATTATGGTCACACTTTTCAAGAGGATACTCTACTACAAGATGATCTATCACTCCTCCCTCATTATTCGCACCAAATCTAAAAGTCAGTTCTCTGTGTGGTTTCCATGACTTGTTGTTCTAAGAAACAATCCCTCATACATTCTGCGCATCGTTATTTGAGGCTACCCTTGCCAAATTGATTAATTAAGCCAATATGCATACACAGATTACTCACTCCTGTGCCCTTAGCACAAGCCGTTGTTATTCCCTGGTTTTTGAAAGGATTTTTGGAGAATGCGAGTATTGTGGCATGAAATTACTCTGAGAAGCAGGTTTCTTTTCATGTGCTGTATTTGAACCCAAACTGATTTGTCATCTTGGTCCCTCGTGCTAATATCATTTCTTAATGCAGCCTTGATATCATACTTAACCAATGCAGCAACTCAACCTGCTGTGCCTTCTTGTATGAGTAATGAGTACCCTTGGAAATTTCACTTCACAACACTGACCTGCCTGTAACCACCTTCCTGTAATCCCCACCAGACCGTATCTTTTTAACTCTGTTTGTGCTGTCAGTTCATTCATTTTTTCCAAATATTCCATGCATTTAGGTACAAGGTATTTATGTAAGTTCTCTTGGATTTGTTTATCTCCATGTATACTTTTGGCGCACTACACTTTCCACGCACTCCATTAATATTTTTTGATCTCCGAAAATAAGGAAACTATCATTTCCACTCACATTTTTAAAATTGCTATGATTATTTTCCTCAGCATGGTCATTAGACTGGCCCTGCTTTTCTATTCTATAAACTCTACTTTCTACTCACTTTCTGTCCTGCTGCTCTGATTATCAGTCTCCTGCTTTATTCATTTAAATCCACCCGAGATGCATCAAACTTCCCTGCCAGGATGTTGGTGTTCCTCCAGATAAAATGGACCCTGTCCTTTTTTTTACAGATCTCACATGCTCTGATCGAAATTCCACTGATCCAAAAATCTGAACCCACTTTCCTGAAACAGGTCTACATCCACATATTAATGTTTTCTATCTTCAACTTAATTATCCCACTTCCACTTAGCACGAGGAGTAATCCCAAGATTACAACTCTGGATATCCAGCTTTTCCACTCAGGCGAATCTCTCTGCACTCTCCTTGCAGTATCTTGTCACGTTTCCTGACAATGTCATTGGTATCAATGTGTACCACGGCCACTGGCTGTTCACCCTCTCCTTCAGTAAGCCCTGAGCATGCTCGGGGACATCGCTGATCCTCGCACCAAAGACACTTCTTATGAAGAACGCATAGAATCCTCGAATCGCTACATGCCCACACTGACCCTCCAAAGAGTAACCCACCCAGACCCATTTGCCTAATCTCATACTGTACATTTACCTCTGAATAATTCACCTAACCTACACATCACTGAATACTATGAGTGGCGTAATCTGGCTAGAGCCAGTCCCCGACGATATGTTGATTCTGCTTTTGCACCACAGATACTGCCACTAATTCTGAGTATTCCCAGCAACTTCTGGTTTTGTCACCAACGATGATCACATACTGATCAAAACTTATCCAACTCAGATTTGAAAAAAAAACCTGAATTTATTTTCTCAGTAGAAAACCAAATATTTGGTCGTTCAAGAATCACAGCAAATATCCATTAAATTATTTTTTGTTTGGTCCATGATTATTATTTATCCAGTTTGCCAATCCATGAATAAAAGAGAGTTTTGCATGTTTTGTGCATTATCTTTTGGGAGGTGTTAGAGAGGGGGAGTGGGGCCAGGGGGATTGCCAGAAAGGTTAATTTCCCACTAAGAATGGACTCACTTCGAGCAACAGGCCTCCATTGGCAGCAGCGGTGAGAGCGAGGAGTGAAGTGGGAGAGGACGAAATGTGCACCTGGAAGGTAAGTGATCTGACATATTTGGGCAGCGATTGAACGGCAGAACTACACGTGTAATGTCTAAAATCCCAAACTCCTCTAACTAAAACAAAAGAATTCTGTACTGTGTTGATTAGGTGCTTCCCTTTTATTTTAATCCTGTGATTGGTGAAAGAAAAACCTTTCCTTTTCCGTTTATCAAATTTCAGACCAAGTTAAGCTTTAGAGTAAAAGTGACAGGAGATCTCACAGCCATGTTATGCTCCACTTGCTCAATGTGGGATTTCAGGGATACAGCCGCTGTCCCTGTTCTCGTGCAGGACGTGTGTCCATATCCCTGCACTTGCCTTGCAGGATCTTGTCACGTTTCCTGCCAATGTCATTGGCACCAATGTGTACCAAGCCACTGGCTGTTCAGCCTCCCCTTCAGTATGCCATGAGCATGCACGGAGGCATCCCTGATCCACGCACCAAAGGCACTTCCTATGAAGAACGCATGGACGGGATGATGGTTCTGGAGCTACGGATGGACTCACCTTGGAGCACACACAATGTGGAGGAGGTTTTAGATAGCACATTCCGTGAACTGATCACATCATAGATTAGGATTGCTGAAGGAGAAAGGGAATTGGTGACCAAAAGGCAGAGAACGAGCAGGAAGGCACTGCAGGTGTCCCCTGCAATCACCTCACTCCTGAGCAGGTACACTGTTTTGGATACTGTTGGGAGAGATGGCTCACCAGGAGATGACAGCAGTAGCGAGGTTAAAAGTACCATGGTTGGCTCTGCTGTTCAGAAGGGCGGGAAAAATACTGGAAGGACTAAGTCATAGGGGATTCAATTGTAAAAGGAGTAGATAGGCATTTTTTTGTTCGAAGCCAAGACTCCCGAATGGTATTTTGCCTTCCAGGTGCAAGGGACAGTAATGCCTCGGATCGACTGCAGAACATTCTGAAGGGGGAGGGTGAACATCTAGTTTTCATGGTGCATATAGGCAATGATATAGATTTTTAAAGATCAGGATGAGGTCCTGCGAACAGATTTTAGGGAGTTAGCAGTCAAGTTAAGAAGTAGGACCTCAGAGACTGTAATCTCAGGATTGTTATCAATGCCAGTGCTCGGCAGAGTAGAAATGAAAGAATAGGCAAGATGACTGTGTTGCTTGTGAGAAGGTGCAGGAGGGAGGAGTTCTGATTTTTGGGATGTTGGGACTGGTTATCTGGGAGGTGGGACTATTACAAATTGGACAGTATACACCTGGACTCGAATGGAACCAATGTCCTTTGGGATACTTTTGCTAATGCTGCTTTGGAGGGTTTAAAGAAATGTGGCAGAGGGATGGGCACCAAATAAGGAGGTTAGTCGACAGTAAGGAAATATCAACTGCAGCCGGTAATGAAATAGATAAGCGTGAGTAAGGGGAAGAGTAGGCTGGGAGTAGATGATAAACACAAAGGGACAGGTTGTCTGAGTTGCATTTCTTTTAATGCAAGAAGTGCAGTATGTGCAGATAAACACAGGGCTTGAGTTAGTACCCAGGCGTTGATATTATTGCTATAACTGACACTTGGTTGAGGGAAGGGCATGATTGGCAAATAAATATCCCAGGATATCAATACTTCAGGCTGGATAAAGAGGGGGGGGTGGTAAAAGGGGTATATAAATTACATTATTGGTCAAAGAGGAGACCACATCTGTGCTGAAGGAGGGCACTATGGAGGACTCGAACAATGAGGCAATAAAGGCAGAGCTCAGAAATACGAAGGTGCGGTACCAATGTTGGGGCTGTACTACAGGCCTTCCAACAGTGAGCGTGAGATGAAAGTATAAATATGTAAACAGATCATGGAAAGATGTGGGAGCAACATGGTGGTGGTGTGAGGCGATTTTATTTTTGCAACATTGACTGGGTTTTACTTAATATTAGAGGACTGGATGGAGCAGAACTTGTAAGGAGCAGCCAGGAGGGCTTTTTGAGCAATATGTAAACTTTCCAACTCACGAAAGGGCCATTTTTGTCCTGGTGCTGGGGAATGAGTCTGGCCAGGTGGTTGAAGTTTCAATTGGCCATTACTTTGGGACTATTGATCACAATTCCATACGTTTTAGAAAACGCAAGGACAAAGACAAGAGCGGTCCTAAAGGAAGAGTGCTAAATTAAGGAAGGCCAGCTATACCAAAATTCAGCAGAAATTGGGAATATAGATTCGGAGTAGATGATTGAAGGTAAATCCACATTTAAAGAGAGGTTCATTAGAGTTGAGGTCGGATATGCTTCTCGGGAAATGAAGGGTAGGAATGGCAAGATTAGGGAACCATAGATGACAGGTGAAACTGTGAGACTAGCTAAGAGGAAAAAGGAAGTATGCATAAGATCTAGGCAAGTGAAGACAGACAAAGCTTGGGAAGAATATCGGGAATATAGGACCAACCTGAGACAAGGAATTACGAGGGTTAAAAAGGGTCATGAGATATATTTAGCAAACAAGGCTATGGAAAATCCCAAAGACTTGTATTCATATATAAGGAGCAAGAGGGTAACTAGAGGAAGAGTTAGACCACTCAAGGACACAGGAGGAAAGTTATGCTTGGAGTCAGAGTAAATGGGTGAGATTATTAATGAGTACTTCGTATCGTTATTCATCAAGGATAAATGTTAAGATTAGGTATGGATGCTTGATTACTCTAGGTCAAGTCGAAATAAGGAGAGAGGAAGTGTTGGTTGTTCTAAAAGGCATTAAGGTGGCCAAGTTCCCAGTTCCAGATGGGATCTATCCCAGGTTTTGACGGAAGGGAGAGAGGAAACAGGTAGGACCATAACATATATCTTTACAGCATCTTTGAACACGGCTGAAATCCCGGAGTACTGGAAAATTGTTAATGGTGTTCCCTTGTTTATGAATGGTGACCCTGATGTTAGTGGCAGGGAAGCTGCTTGAGAAAATACTGAAGGATAGGATGTATTTCCAGTCGGCAGAAATTGTGCTTATCAGTGATAGGCAATATGGTTTTGTGCAGGGAGTCATGTCTTGCTAACTTAACACAATTCTTTGAGGAAGTGACAAAGTTGTTGGTTGAGGGAAGGTCTGTAGATGCCATATACATGGACTTTAGTAAGCCGTTTGATAGGGTTCCTCATGGTAGGCAAATGGAGAAAGTGAAGTCTTATAGGGTCCCGGCTGTACTAGCTGGATGGATAGAGAAGAGGCTGGGCCACAGCTTATGGAGATTAGTAGTGAAAGGGAGTTTCTGAAAATGGAGACCTGCGACCAGTGGTGTTCAACAGGGATCCGTGCTGGGACTACTGTTGTTTTCGATATACAGAAGTGATCTGGACGAAGGTATAGATGGCCTGATTAGAAAGTTTGCAGATGACACGAAGATTGGTGGAGTAGCAGATAGTGAAGGGGACTGTACGAAAATAATGAACAATATAGATGGATTGCAGAGATGGCAGAGAAATGGTAGATGAAATTCAATACGGGCAAATGTGACGTGATGCAATTTGGAAGATCTAATTCAAGAGCGAAATATACAGAAAATTGAAAAGTGCTAGGATAGATTAATGTTCAGAGATTTCTGGCTGTTCAGGTGCATTGTTCCCTGAAGATGGAACAGTGTGGTCAAGAGAGCATATCGCATGCTTTCCTTCATTCAATGGGGTATTGAGTACAAGTGTTGGCAGGTCATGTTACAGTTATATAAGACTTTTTGTTCCCCACATTTGGAATACTGCCTACAGACCTAGTTGTCACATTACACAAAGAATGTAGATGGTATGGAGAGGGTGCAGAAGAGGTTTACTCGGTACGGTGGGTGCTCGCAATGAAGAGCTTTTGAGTAGATCAGTGTTATTTTCATTAGAAAGATGGTGGTCGAGCGGGGTACCTGAGTGAGCTCCAGAAAATCACGAGAGATGTAGACAGGATGGAGAGCAAAATTCTTTTCCCCAGAGTGGGGGACTAGGGGTCACGAGTTCAAAGTAAGAGGAGAAAATTTCAGGGTAGATATGAGTGGAAGTTTTTTTTTTGCAGAGGGTGACGGGGGTCTGGAACATGTTGCCAGCAGAGATGGTAGAGGCGGTCACGGTAGCATCATTTAAGGTGTATCTAGACAGATATATGAATGGACAAGAAGCAAAGGGATACAGACTCTTAGAAGGTATGTGCCAGTTTTAGGAAGAGGATCTGGATCGGTGCAGCCTCGAGGGCCGAAGGGCCTGTTCTTATGCTGTAATTTTGTTTGTTCAGACAGCTTGGAATCTTTGTACATTGTCGCAATCATATGGACATTTCACATTCTTTCATTTCACTCCAATTGCAAAGGATCATATATAACACATACATACACAAGTACACACCCAAAGACACAGACACACGTGCATACAAACATATCCAGATAGACACACACACACACACACACACGCGCGCGCGCAATGTATTACTTTGTCGAATAATATCAAAAACATTACCAATAATTAGAATGATAACTGGAATTCAGGATATTGAAAGGATGAGAGAAATTGTCTTATTCTACTTGGAAATACCATTACCTCAAGTTACTAAGGTAAACATCACACAACATCAGGTTATATTCCAACAGGTTTATTTGGAAGGACGAGCTTTCAAAGCGCTGATCCTTCATCAGGTGTTTGTGGAGTGTAAGATCGTAAGACACAAAATTTAAGCAAAATATTAGAGTGCCATGCAACTGAAATAGTATAATGAACAAACCTGGATTTTTAAGTTTTTCATCTTTAAGAATGGGTTGCAGTTTTCAGTTCATTAATATGTAAATCCCAGAATATCATTTACGTCATCTTCTCAAGATAACTTAACGTTTTACAACAAAAAGTGACATCTTAGCGTAGACAATGCATCAAAGATGTAAGGTCAGAGTCTGTCTCCCAGTCTTGAGTTAGACTGGTTCTTTTCTAAAGTGAAATTAACAAAACATTTAATGACTGCCTGCAGTGTTTTGCTCAAAAATGCACGCAGAATGCATCTGCAAATATATGTCTGTAAATGTAATGATTTTCAAATGATGTGGTGGTTAATATAGCTTGTACATTTTCCAATGCCTCCTGGCACTATTCAATCCAATGAAATTCCATGTTCTTCTTCAGTAAATCTGTCAGTAGTGCCCACATGTTGCTGAAATTAGCAAAAAAACTTGCTGTCGAATTTGCTCATTCGCAAAAGTCGAAGCACCTCTTTCTCCATGCTCAAGGAAATTCCTCCATTTCTTTCGTCGACGCTTTCCTTGAGATCATCCTTCCATGTTCGATGTTATGCCCCAAGAATGTCACAAATTACGTTTTTTTAAAGTTTATTTCCAGTTTTGTTTTTAGGAATCACTCAAAGAATTTTGTCAACTGTCACATGTGATCTTTCCATGAATGGCCAAAGATCACCACGTCAGCAGGTTATTACTTAATCGGGCCACAAGTTTGTTCATGAGTCTTTGGAATGTGGCTGGTGTGCTCCTCAATCCTGAGGGTATTATTTTGAATTGATACAGTCCATTTGGGTTAACAAATGCAGAAACTTCTTTCGCTTTCTTTATTAATGATACCTTGTTTGTAACAGTGCAGTAAATCAACTTTGTGATGGAACTGGCTTTTCCAACTTTCTCTGTACAGTCCTGCAAATTTAGTATTGGCTATGAGAGTGATTTTGTTATGTTGTTGACCTTCCAATAGTCCAAAGAAAATTGTTGAGTTCCTTCAGCTATGAGAACTAACAAGATCAGCGAACTCAACTCCTCTCTGCCTCGGTTCGATGATGTCTTCATTGAATATCACATTCACTTCCTGCTGGACCTGTTGGGCTTTGAAAGTATTAAGCCAGTAAAGATATTGTTTTATTGGAACAGCATTTCCTACTTCCACCTCTTGCACACTGGTATTAGTCCTCCCATTGCATTCCTGCATATGTCCTCATAATGCTGCAACAAACCTTGCATCTATGTTCTTTGCTCCTGAGACAGTGAACTAATTCTCCCACCCCATTCTTTAAGGACTTCCTCATTATTTAACGTACTTTGAGGCACATCAAACTCCATTACATCTGGATCTGATTTCTCATTCGGCAGAACAATGAATAACACCTGTTTCTCCAGTTCCCTGTCTTTACTATAGTAAGGTTTAAATATATTCAGATGGCATGCCCAATACAGCTTATTTTGTGTCCAATCAGATAGTTTGCCTAACTCAACTTTTTCTCAATTTAATAGGATACACTAAACCTGCCTTTGAAGGTATCTCCTACTACGGGTAACAATACTAATACATCATCTCCTTGGGAAAACGTCTGAATTTTATAGTTTCTATCTGCCAGCTACTTCATTCTGTGCTGTGCCCTATTCAGGTGCTGTTTAGTTACCTCACCTTCCTGATTTACTTGTTCCATCACCACTGCTACATAATCCAAGTGTGAGATCTCTGACTTCGATCCTATCAATTTTTTAGTTTCAAAGGCACTCTCACTTCCTGTCCAAATATTAACTCATAGATTGTTAATGATTAGATTCATTTGGGAAATCTCTCATGGCAATCCATACAAGTTTGATACCTTGATACAAATCATTCAGTGTATCCTGGAATGTATTTTGTCTTCAGGGTCAATGCCACCTTTCCATGGCTCCCTGGGATTTTAGATGGTTATGGACTTGATTTAAAGTGTTGCAGATTAGAGTGGTGCTGGAAAAGCACAGCAGTTCATGCAGCATCCCAGAGCAGGAAAATTGACGTTTCGGGCAAAAGCTTATCGTCAGGATTCCTGATGAAGGGCTTTTGCCCAAAACGTCGATTTTCCTGCTCCTTGGATGCTGCCTGAACTGCTGTGCTTTTCCAGCACCACTCTAATCTAGAATCTGGTTTCCAGCATCTGCAGTCCTTGTTTTTCTGTAGTTTAAAGTGCTGCATGTTATCCAAGACTTCCTTAAAAATCTCAGCAGTATAATGGGATCATTCTCCAGGTACTGAATTGGTGGTGCTGGAAGGGTGCAGCAGTTCAGGCAGCATCCAAGGAGCAGTACAATCGACGTTTAGGGCAAATGCTCTTCATCAGGAATACAGACAGTGAGCCTGAAGGGTGGAGAGATAAGTTAGAGGAGGGTGGGGGTAGGGAGAAAGTAGCAGAGAGTATAATAGGTGAGTGGGGGAGGGAATGAGGGTGATTGGTCGGGGTGGAGGGTGGAGTGGACAGGTGGAAAAGAAGATAGGCAGTGCTGAGCTGGAAGTTTGGAACTGGGGTGAGGTGGGAGAAGGGGAAATGAGGAAACTATTGAAGTCCACATTGATGTCCTGGGGTTGACATATTCCGTGGCAAAAGATGGGTCTGGTGGTGAGGGAGCGGTGTTGAAGGAGTACCTCCATGTCCTCGGCAGAGGGGAGGGGGAGGTGAAACGTTGGGCCACAGGACGGTGTGGTTGTTTGGTTCGGGTGTTCCAGAGATGTTCCTAGTGGTCTGCTAGGAGGCGTCCAGTCTCCCCAGTGTAGAGGAGACCGCATCGGGATCAACGGATTATAATAAATGATATTGCTAAATGTGCAGGTAAAACTTTGTTGGATATGTAAGGCTCCTTTAGGGCGTTGGATGGAGGTGAGGGAGGAGGTGTGAGCACAGGTTTTGCAATTCTTGGAGTGGCAGGGGAAGGTTCCAGGATGGGAGGGTGGGTTGTATTGGGGCGTGGACTTGACCAGGTAGTCATGGAGGGAACAGTCTTTGCGAAAGATGGAAAGGCGTGGGGAGGGAAATATAACCCTGTGGTGGGGTCTGTTTGGAGGTGGCGGAAATATCGGCGGATGACTTGGTTTATGCGAAGGTCAGGTCCACATTCTTGTGCATGCCAGGCCAATGGAAGTGCTTTTGTACATTAGCCTGAGTCCTCCTTACACCTAGGTGACCTCCTTCTGGTAATTCATTTTCTACCCATAACACTTGCTGTCATAATGCTACAGGCAACACAATCTGTTGCACCGCTGCTCATTTCTCCTCTGCACAAACTTGCTGGGGTCTCCACTTTTGTTTTAGGCTTCTATCCTTAAGATAATAACCCTCGGGAATATATTCTGATTCCTTTTCTGAGTTTGTTTCATAATATATGTATTCTCATCTTTTTGTTGCAAGTCTCTTAGCCTATCTGGACTAAACGCTTCTGTCTGACCCACTGCCTGTGAAGGGTTTTCCTGTACCATTCCATCATACAGGGTGTCAGCTAACTGAACCTCAACTTCTTCGTCTTTCCTTCTTGCTGTAACTTAAGACAGTGGCTTCTTACTATGACACAGCCTGGAAAACTTCCATGGCATTCTTCTTGTAACTCCTTATGTTCCCTGATCTTCCGTTGACTTCTCCACTACAAGGGGTGTCACTCCCACCTTGGATCCTGCTAAATAATTCCCAAGAACAAATTGTATTCCTGAAACTGACATTCTGTCAATCACCCCAACAGTCACTTCCCCAGTCTTGATTTGGGTCTCCAACCTGATCTTACCCAGGGGAACGCTAACTTTCTGCCTATTTATTCAACAAATTATTACCTTCTTGGATAACATGTCAGAACGGGTGATACTAATTTCATCTCTTACTATCAGAGTCTGACTATATCCCATACCTCATGAAATAATAACTTATTTCCAGTCGCTTTCCCACAGAGATAAAGACTTTACACAGACCAACAACTAACGCAATATCCCACCCCTGCCAAGGCTGTGCACTCTCCTGCAGCTCCTCAGCTTTTCTTTGGGTCTTCTTTATACTTTCCCTAATACGATTGTATTCGCCTCTTGTCCCACATATTTTCCCACAATGTCATTCTTCCATGACCAGCACTGTGACTTCACGTGTCCCATCTTACCACATCAGAGGTTTTTTACTTTCTTGGAATTCTTTTTATCACCAATGGAGAACTATTCCCAGTGTGCTACTCTCTTTGATTTATAGTGAAGGATCTCCCTTGCTTCCAATTTCATTCCCTCAGAAACTACATTTCCCGTCATGCATCAATGCACATTTCTCGGTCATCTCTGCTGCGCTTCTCACCTCGTGAAGCTTCCGTTCATCACATAAGTTCTCTGGAAATGAGTTTATGAACCCCTCCAGCACAATAAACTTTCCTGACTTCATTTCCATCCTCTGAACTTGATTTTCCTGACTAAGTAGCAACTACTGAAGTTCACACTTTCTCTCCCTTTCTCTTTCTCCTTCATCTCTCTCTCTCTGCTCAGCTAAGAAGCCTCTCGCCTTTTATCTCTCTCTTTTCAGTCTTTCACTCCATCTCTTCTCAGTCTCCTTTTCTCTCTCTCTTGGTCTCTTCTTTCTTCTCTCTATCTTTTTGCTCAGCTAATATCCTTCTGTCCCTTTCTTTTTCTTCTCATTCCGTTTGGCTCATACACATTTTACGTTTTTCTAACTCTGCTGCTCTTCTGTTTCTCTGATATACCTCAGTGTTTGACCAAGTCCATTTCAATTTCCTTATGTCCCTGGGTAAAACCAATTCTAATCTGTTTGCTAATTCCAAAAGAATATCCTTCCTCTGTCTTTGTAACCTTCCTTGGGAAAGTTGGGA
This sequence comes from Hemiscyllium ocellatum, assembly GCF_020745735.1. Lineage (NCBI taxonomy): Eukaryota > Metazoa > Chordata > Chondrichthyes > Orectolobiformes > Hemiscylliidae > Hemiscyllium > Hemiscyllium ocellatum. Next base: position 6,561,577 of record NC_083429.1, on the reverse strand, counting down.
AACATCTTCAAACCTCAGAACCTCTTCATCAAAGTTAAGAGCCATTTCCCTCTCTTTTAATTTAAACGACCACATGTAATCAAAATGAAACAAATTGTTTCATCTACGTTTTATTTAAAGATTTACGACACTAATCATCTAGTGTTTAAATCTGCTGGGATCTTTGGTACCCCAATTCTGTTCAAACCTGTCCAAATCCCAGAAAAGCCTTCAATGTGTTAAATGCAGAGGTCGAACCCCTACGAAATAAAGCTCAACATACAGAAACGCTTGCCTCACCTTGTCATCTGTTCGAAATTTGAAGGACTAAAAGAGAACACATAATTGCCACCACTTAAAGAAAAGTAGAAATTTTCTTTCCGAACAAAACTATTGAGAAACTGAACATTGCTTCCCTTAACTGAGGACAACCCTATTGACATGCTGTTCCAATAACACACAATAAACATTACATCAACTTAATCAGATGTCTACACAGTCTCTGCCTTCTCTGCTGTAATCAATCTCTTACCACTGATTTCACTGTGTCGTCTTATTTCTTTTTACTAAGGGAAAGTGAGAACTGCAGTTGCTGGAAATTAGAGTCATGAGTGTTGTGCTGATGAAGGGCTTTTGCCCGAAATGTTGATTCTCCTGCTTCTCAGATGCTACCTGATCTGCTGTGCTTTTCCAGCACCACACTCTCGACTTACTTCTTTTTACTCCGAATATGTTTTACAGCAAAAGGTATCTTTTTGATAGACTGTTTTCTGAATTCTTTGAGAGCAAGATTTTAGATAAGCACTTAGCTCTTCGACTCGACAGCAGTTGCTCTGTTATTCAGTGGCAGCAGCTCTAAACAATTTTGAAAATGCCCACTCTTTTTTTTACCCCCATCATTGTCCCCTGTCACTGGTCTGATGGAATCAAAACAATAAATTCAAACTCGATTGGGTTTTAGTATCCCAGGCATAGCTTAAACTTTTTGGTTAAATTTGGAGTGTTGTCAAAACAGCAACAAAACTCAGGTATCCATTTAACAGCCAATTGTTGCATGCATCCATTTTGTAACAGCTCATCTCCTAACCCTTCCATTTGGCAGGTACACCTGCAATTTGAGTTTACTTCAATATTCACAAAACAATGTTCATTTTAAATTGGATATACGTGCTTTGGCTTCGTAACAAATACCATTTAATAACACAAATCATTAACAAAGATTAATATTCGAAGTACACATTGAATTTGAGTCATTCTTAAATTGTTTGCAATTAGCTAAAGCTCACACATTTCAGTGAGAAATTAAATTGGTTAATTATATTTTAATTCATAACAACACTCAATCTATTTGATTGTTGAATTGTTTGCTCACTGGGAATATGTAATGGAGTAGAGGCAAACAACTTTTGAAATGTTAGAGTGAGGATGTATTCATTTGAATACTGATGTTGAATATTTAATTGCGATTGTACAAAAATGAGGCAAATATTCTCTGTTCAATATAAAATAACATGTAGTTTTATTTTATTTTTGTATCATAAAGTGTTGTAATGAGTTTATATTTTAGTTCCAAATATATAGTAACAATGTAATTGCTCTCAGAGATAATGCACGCATAGTTATGGGAAATAGTCGGAGTTCACATGGTATTGTTGGCCACAGTGAGTCAAGGGGAGTCTCAGATCCCAGTCCGGGAGCTTGGACACGGTTAGTCAGTCTCTCGTGGTTGTTAGGGTCAGGATTCTTCCCCTGTAAGGTGGGGCGGGGGGCGGGGAGAGGGTGTGTGGTGAGGAGCTGAATGTTGTTAGACTTGGAGGAAGGTATCGGTTCCTCAATTAGCACGTTTGATGATGACACTAAGATTGGTGGTGTAGCAGACAGTGAAGGGGAATGTCAGATAATACAGCAGAATATAGATAGTTTGGAGAGGCGGGCAGAGAAGTGGCAGATGGAGTTCAATCTGGGCAAATGTGAGATGATGCATTGCGGAAGTTCCAATTCAAAATCCAATCCAATCCAATCCAATCCAGTAAATGGGAAGGTCCTGGGGAAATTTAAGATCTGGGTATTCAGGTCAATTGTTCCTTGAAGATGGTAACGCAGGTTAGTAAAGTGGTTAAGGCGGCTTTCCTTCATTGGACGGGGTACTGAGTACACGAGTTGGCATGTTATGTTACAGTTGTATCGGACTTTAGTTTGGAATATTACGTACAGTTCTGATCTCCACACTACAGAAAGGATGTGCATGCTTTGGAGAGGGTGCGGAGGAGGTTCACCAGGATGTTGCCTGGTATAGAGGAGAGATTGACTAGTTTTGGATAATTTTCATTAGAAAAGTGAAGATTGACTGGGGACCTGATTGAGGTCTGCAAAATCATGGGATGTGTAGACAAAGTGGATAACAAGAACCATTTCCCACCCCCCCCCCCCCCCCCCCAGAATGTGGGACTCAATTACTAGGGGTCATGAGTTCACAGTGCCAGGGGAAAGTTTTAGGGCAGATATGCGTGGAAAGAACTTTAGGCAGAGAGTGACGGGGGCTTGGAACATTTTGCCAGCGGAGATGGTACAGGCGGGAATTATAACGTCAATTAAGATGTTATCTCTGAAAGTTGCCACCCAGGTAAATAGTGCTGTGAGGAAGGCATATGGTGTACTGGGCTTTATTGGCAGAGGAATTGAGTTCCGGAGTCCTGAGGTCATGTTGCATTTGTATAAGACTCTGGTGCGGCCTCATCTGGAGTATTGTGTGCAGTTTTGGTCGCCATACTATAGGAAGGATGTGGAGGCATTGGAACGAGTGCAGAGGAGGTTTACCAGCATGTTGCCTGGTATGGTAGGAAAATCGTTTGAGGAAAGACTGAGGCACTTGGGGCTGTTCTCATTGGAGAAAAGAAGGTTTAGGGGAGATTTGATAGAGGTGTACAATATAATTAGGGGTTTAGATAGGGTAGACACTGAGAACCTTTTACCGCTAATGGAGTCAGCTGTTACAAGGGGACACAGCTTTAAATTAAGGGGTGGAAGGTATAGGACAGATGTTAGGGGTAGATTCTTTACACAGCGGGTTGTGAGTTCATGGAATGCCCTGCCAGTAGCAGTGGTGAACTCTCCCTCTTTATGGTCATTTAAGCGGGCATTGGATAGGCATTTGGAAGTTATTGGGCTAGTGTAGGTTAGGTAGGATTCGGTCGGCGCAACATTGAGGGCCGAAGGGCCTGTACTGCGCTGTATTTTTCTATGTTCTATGTTCTATGTTCTATGTATCCAGACAGATGTATGAATGGGTAGGAAGCAAAGTATTACAGATCCTCACCAAATAGGCAACGGAATAGGCGACAGGTTTAGACAGAGAACCTGGATCAGCGGAAGCTCAGCGGGCTGAAGAGCCTGTTCCGAGGCTGTGATTTTCTTTGTTCTTTCAATGGTCTGCAGGTTAGATTGATCTTGTAGTAGGATAAAAGCTTGACACAACATTTAGGGCTAAAGCACCTGTACTGTGTTGTACTGTTCTGTGTTCTAAATAGGGAGGGTTACAATGGCAGGAAGAGGTTTCAGGAGGCTGAAGAGGATGGGATCTGAATGAATAGATACATTAGGGAGGTTTACTAGGATTGTCGGAGGTAACAGAGACAGCAATGGTCTGATCTGGAGAAAACAACACAGACTGGGAGGGTTGTGGGGACCTGAGGTGGTTTCACAGGGAGCATATAGATCCACAGGGTGTTACAAAAATGTGGAGAGCTTTACGGTCTACATGTGTTCATGAAGATGGAGAGGTTGGGAGGGATGGAGAGGTTTACAGGGAGAAGGGTGTTAGGAGGATGGAGCGGTTTACACGGACAGGGAGGATTTTCGGTGGATGGAGCAGATGACAGAGATAAAGTGGGTGGTCTAGACTGGAGGACCAAACAGAGATATGGAGGGTAGTCATGACTGAAGATGTTTGGAGATATAGGATGTTTTACTTCTGCAGACTATTCAGAACAAAAGGGTGTGGAGTCTGACAGATTATCCAGAAGGGCAGAAATTTTGGTTGGAGACAGTTTCACAGATAAGGAAGCATTAGTGACCTCCTCCAGTTTGGTCAAAGTGGGAAGGGTTGTAGGGGAGGATGACATTTGCACAGGTAGGGGTGTAAGAGCTGGAGAAGGTTATGTAGATGCGTAAATGGATGGAGATACAGGAGGGGCTTACATTGAATGGGTGGTAATAGCAATGGGATGATGTTGCACAGAGAGTGAGTCTTGTCAGAGCTGGATCGGGAGAATCACAGGCTTTCAGTGGGTTATACAGATCGGGAGTGCTGCAGGGACCTGAGAGGATTGTTGAGTCTCCACCTAGTGATCATGTCTTTAGGACTGGAAGAGGTTACGTAAATATGGAAACAATGAAGACAATGTGTGTCGCCTTCTTTTTCTTGAACAGAGCCTCAATATTCCCCATCAGCTAGAGATCCCTAAACCGGCCTGCTTTTCCCTTCACTCTAACAAGTACATATTGGATTCTTGAGATCACACATTTAAAAGCCTCCCATTTGCCAGTCATTCCCTTTCCTTCAAAGGCACTCACCCAGTGGATGGATGCATAATGTGGAGGAGCTGATGTTGGACTGGAATGGACAACGTTAATAATCACACAACACCAGCTTACAGTCCAGCGGGGTTTATTTGGAGGCGTTTCAAAGCATTGCTTCATCAGGTGGTTGTGGAGCCCAATAAACAGGCACAGAATTTATTGCAAAAGTATTGCAGTGTCATGGAATATAATACCAAACAAATTTAGCTTAAGTTTTCACCTTTCGGAATGATCACCTGGACTTCGAAAGCTGGTGGTTTGAATTAACTCTGTTGGACTATATCCTGATATTGTGTGATTTTTAATTTACCCATTTGACCACTGCTCAATCTAGCCAAATAGCCCCAAAAGTGGCCCTGCTCCAGTTAAAGACCTGTGGACCTGCTTGATTTTTTTCCATAACTATGTTAAAATGAGGACAGTTGTGATCATTGGACCCAAAGTGCTCTCGGATTGACACTTCAGTCACTTGCCCGACCTCGTTTTCTGAGGGGAGGTCTCGTTTTCAGCTGCCTGCGTAGAGTGGGGCCCTCTCCATATTGATCTAGGAAACCTTCTTGGACACATTTGACGAATTCCACCCCATCCAGGACTTTTACACTCTAGGTGGTCCAGTCAATACAGGGGAAGTTAAAATCTCCAACCAATACTCCCCTATTATTTCTATAGGTACCTGCAATCTCTCTTCACATCTGCTCCTCTCGTACCCACTGGCTATTTGGGGATCCAAAACACAATCCCAGCAGACTGACCATCCCCTTTTTATTTCTAACTTCTAACCATGTGACCTCATTTGATCACCCCGAAAGAGTATCCTATCTAAGCACTGTTGTTATGTCCTCCCTTATCAATAAGGCAGCTGCCCCTCCTCCCTTACTTGTCCTTCTGTCACGTCTGCAGCTTCTGCGTCCTGGAACACTGAGCTGTCAGTCCTACCCTTCTCTCAGTGATGTTTCTGTTATGGCTATAATATCCCAGTCCCCAGAGCTAATCTATCCTCGGAGCTCGTCTGCCTTACCTGTCAGGCCTCATTTGTTGAAATAAATGTCCTTTAAACCAGAAGTCTTTTCCCTCCCTGTACTGTGCCCCGGATATCCTGGATAGGAAATTTGCTCTCGATGGCTGATGCATTTTTTTCTGACTGGTTGATGGTACCTCACTTACTTAGAGACCAAACCCCTGCCAAACTGCTTTAAACCCTCCAGGGTAAGACAAGCAAATCTCCACCTAGGGATACCGGTGCCCTTCTGGTTCAAGTCAAACCCGTGCCAACTTGTTCAGGTTACCTCTACCCCAGAAGAGATCCCTACGATCCAAAAACTGAAAACTCTACCCCTCCACCAGCTCCTCAGCGACATCTCCATCTGGCCTATCTTTCTATTTCTATCCTCACTGGCACGTGGCACTGGGAGTAATCAGGTGATCACAACTCTTCAGGTCCTGCTTTTTAACTTCATTCCTCACTCCCTGTACATATTTCACAGGATCCCATCCCCTTGACTATGTCATGTGGACCGATGTGCACAACGATCTCTGGGTATTTTCCCTGTCACTTCAGAATGTTCAGTAATCGCTCATAGACACCCTTGACCCTGTTACCTGGGAGGCAGCACACCATCCTGGGGTCTCTTCTGCAGCCACACAGCCTCCTGTCTGTCCCCCTCACAACTAAGTCTCCTATCAGTATCACGATCATTAGAAAGGATCTGGCAAACCGAAACTGGGAGGTCAATCTGCAGTTGGTTCCATATTTGGAAAATGAGAGTATGTTAAAGTGATACAGTGAGAATTCATGGCCAGTGTGGTCCTGACAAGGGAATAGTAAAGGCAGCAAGTCCAGCAAATACTGGTTAAGCGATATTGTGAGTTTGATAAAGAAAACACAGTGCAATAAACTCAGGTGAAGCCATTCGAAAGTATAGAGTGTGCAAAGGGTTCTCCTTAAAAATGTAGGACAAACAATGACCATTAAACATCCTTGGTAGATAGTGTTAAGGAAAAGCCACAAGGTATTTTAGCAGTACAGTTAGAATAAGAGAGTTACTGGGGAAAGTGTGGGGACTGTTAGAAACCAAAGGGACAATCGGTACATGGAGCCAGAGGAAGTAGGTGAGGTCTTCAATGAATACTTCCCATCTGTATTCACACAGGAGCAAGGCATTGTAGCCGGAGATTTCAGTTGGGATGGCGAGTTTCTCAAACATATTAAGATCAATAAGAAAGAGGTATTTTATGTTTTCACAGGCTTAAAGGTGGAGAAATCCCAAGTGCCCAATGAAATGTATCCCACGCTGCTCTGGGAGGTAAGGGAGGAGATTGCTGGGGCCCTGGCGGATATATTTAATACTTTGCTGGCCACAGATAAAGTGTGGAATGACTGGCGGATAGCTAATGTGGTTCCTTTGTTCAAGCAGGGCAGCAGGGATAGGCCAGGTAATTACAGAGCAGATACTCTGACAGCAGGGGGAGCAGAATTATTGGGAACAATTCTGAGGAACAGAATGAACCTAAAATTTGGAAAGGCAGAGATCGATTTGGGATACTCATCATAGATTTGGTTGAGTAAGATCCTTTCCCAAATTCAGCTGAGATTTTTATTTGAAATTACGATTGAGGATTTTGATGAGGGCTGTGCAGATGATGTGGTTACATGGAGTTCATTACATCGTTTGACGAGGTCCCACATAGAAGGCTGGTCCAACAGACCAATGGGATCCAAGGCAATTTGGCAAACAGGATCCACAACTGGTGGAGGGCTGTTTTATGATTGAAATTCTTTCACCAACGGGTGTACCACAGGGATCTGTGCGGGAGCCGTTGCTGTTTATTATATACATTCATCACTCTTATGTGACAGCAGAAGGTATCATTAGTAGGTTTGCAAATGACATGAAAGGTGAGGGTGTTGTCCATAGTGAGGTGGATGGTGCCAGGCTGCAGTCTGAAAGTAGAGGCTGGGACAGAATTTCAAGACAGGAACTTAAGTATAAACGTCAGGAAAGAGAACAGCAGACATTGAGGGAAAATTGATTGATTAAAATACATTTATTTCAAAATAGAAGGTCTAACAATTAAGGAAAATGAAGTCGGCGAATGGATGAGAACATGGGACTGGAATACAATAGATATGGCAGAAACACAGCTGAGAGTGGGACAGGACTGGGAGCTCAATGTTCCAGGGTACAGATTCCATAGGGAGCATAGATCAGGAGGTGAGAGAGGAGGGGGTGGAGTTTTTGATCAGTGAAGTATCACTGCAGCACTTAGAAAGGATATTCCTGGGGAACGCCCATTGAAGCTATAATAGTGCAATTGAAAAATGGGAATGGGTCATCAGTTTGATAAGACTGTACGACAGGCCCCCAACAGTCAGCGAGATTTTCAGTCGCAAATATGTCGGGAGATCTCAGATCTCTGTAAAAATGATAGGGTTGGAATGGTCAGGGATTGTAACTTTCCAAAACTAGTCTGGGACTGCCAGAGTGCTCAGAGCTTGGATGGGTGGAATCTGTTAGGTATGTACAAGAAAAATGTCTCAGTCAGAATGTAAATGGTTGGACTGCAGGAAGGGGTCAAACCTGACCTCCCCTTGGGGAACAAGGTCGGGAAAGGGACTGAGGCATTAGTGGGGCAACATTTTGGCAAAGTGAGCACAATTGTATTAGTTTGAAAATAGCGATGGAAAAGCACAAGCCTGGTCCACAAGTTAAAGAGTTGAAAGTGTGTTGCTGGAAAAGCGCAGCAGGTCAGGAATCATCCAAGGAGCAGGAGAATCGACGTTTCAGGCATGAGCCCTTCTTCAGGAATCCTGAAGAAGGTCTCATGCCCGAAACGACGTTTCTCCTGCTCCTTGGATGCTGCCTGACCTGCTGCGCTTTTCCAGCAACACATTTTCAGCTCTGATCTCCAGCATCTGCAATTCTCACTTTCTCCACAAGTTAAAGATCAAAATTCATCTTGCCGCAATCCTGAAGATATTAGTGAATAGCTTTTGGCAATTGATTGTGGAGGCTATTTGCAGGTGAAGGGATGTCAGGCAGGTAGGAAGCTTTCAAAAGAGCGATAAATTGAGAGTTAAGGGACACCATATTTCTGTTAGTGTGAAGGACAATGCTGATACAAGTGGGATACACTGGATGACTGGGAGTATTGAGGCTCTGGTCAACAAAAAAGGAGCACGTGTCACATATAGGCAGCTGGATTAAGGGAATCCGTTGAAGGACATAGCGGGTGGAGTAATTCACTTAAGAGGGAAATCAGGAGGGCACAATGGGGACCACAAAAAGTATTGGCACATTCGGCTGAGGAAAAGCCAAAGAGATTCTACACTATACTCTTCAGGAGATTAACTAGGGGAAGAATATAGCCCCTTGACGAAGAATAATGCCATCCAAGTGTGGAAACATAGAAGATGGGTGAGATCCTGAACAAAAATTTCACGTTTGAATTTAACTTGGAGAAATACTGGGGAAGTCAGGGAATAAGGAACAGTGACGTCTTCAAAAGACTCCACTTAACAGAACAGGAGGTACTGAAGCTTCTAAAATGCATGTTAGATGGTCAAATCCTTGGGAACTAATCAAGTATATCCCACGATATTGTGGGAAGCTCAGGAAGAAATTGTGGGGACCCATAAAGAGATATTTCTATCACTGATAGCCATGGGTGATGAACTGGAAGCTTGGAGGGTGGCTAAGGTTGTGCCAGTACTTAGGAAAGGCTGCAAGGGAAAGTCAGGGACATCAACACCAATTAGTTTGATCTCAGCAATGCAGATGTTGTTGGATGCGATTCTGCGGGACACGAGTTACATGCATTTGCAACGACAAGAATTGATTAGGGATAATCAGCACAGCTTTGGAACTCTGCATAGAATTCTGATCATCCTGATCTGGGAAGCATCTCCTGAAACTGCAAATGGAGCAAAGATTGATGAAGATGTTACTGATGCTGGAGGGTTTGACAGATACGGAGAGGCTGGATAAGCTGGAAAAATACATGGGGGAATGAGATAGATTTGGCAGACAAGTTTAGGTAGAATGCGAAGAATTCTCTACAGCACACACGTACAAAAAAGCAACTGGAGAGACACTAGGGCTCCTCAATGATCAGTGAGGCCATCCAAGTGTCGAACCACGGGAGATGGGCGAGGGCCTAAATGGGCGTTTCATGTCAGAACGTACTGTCGACAAGGACAAGGGAACAAAGGGAAAGAAACAGTGATGGCTTGTAAAGAGTCTCCATGACAGAAGAGATGGTGCTGGAGGTCTTAGAACACAAAGTTAGAGAAAGCCCTAAGTCCTGAACAAGTGTATACCAGAACATTGTGGCAAAGTATTACTAGGGACGTGAGCAGAAATATTTATATCATTGTCCTTCTCATTTCCACTGGGTGTAGGTGGCTGGGGTGTGACCATAGAAAGGTTTATAAAACCATGAGGGGTACAGGTAGCCAACGTCTTTATCCCAGGGTAGTGGAGTTCATAACTAGATGGGATTGAACTGCAGAAGGATAAGGTGTTAGCAATTCTGGAAAGTATGAAAAATGTCCCCTGGGCCAGATGAGATTTATTCTTGGTTTCTCCGGGAGGCCATTAAGGAGATTTCTGAGTCTTTGGCTTTGATGTTTATGTCATCATTGCCTTCAGGAATAGTGTCAGAAGGCGGGAGGACAGCAAATGTTGTCTCCTTGACCAAGAAGGGGAATCGAGAAAACCCTGGTAATTATAGAGCTGTGAGCCTGACTTCGATTCTGGGCAAAGTGTTGGAAAAGCTGGTAAAGGCTAGCATTTATGATCATCTGCAGATGGATACGTTGATGAGGGACAGTCAGCACGGTTTTGTGAAGTGTAGGTCATGCCTCACAAACCTTGTTGATTTCTGTGAGGTGACCAAACAGGTGGATGGGGGTATAGCAGAACTTGGTAGTGCAGATCAGCAGAGAGATGACTGTGTCCATGTAAATGGATCGCTGAAAGTTGCCACCCAGTTTGATAGGGTTGTTAAGAAGGCATTCAGCATGTGAGCTTTTATTGTTACAGGAATTGAGTTTCTGAACCATGAGATAATGCTGCAGCTGTACAAAACTCTGGTGCAGCCGCATTTGGAGTGTTGCCTGCGGTCCAGGTCATTGCATTAGAAGAGGCATGTTAAAATATTTGGAAAAGGTTCTGAGGAGTTTTACTACGATGTTATCTGGTACGAGGGAAGGTGTCATGAGAAAGGTTGAGGGACTTGAATCTGTTCTTGTTTGAGAGAAGAGTATAAGGCCAATTAATTGAGATATATGAGATAATCAGAGGGTGACATGGTTTGGACAGTGAGAGCCTTTTCCATCAGATGGCGATGCCTAACAGGAGGGCAAATAGCTTTATATTGACGTAGTAATTAATATTAATATTAATATTAATAGATATGGGAGAGATGCCAGAGGAAGGTTCTTTACTCAGAATAGTAGTCTGGCGCACTGACCTCTACACCACTGAAGCCAAACGCCAACTCGAGGGCACCTCTTCCTGTTGCTCCCTTGACCATGACCCCATCCCCCATCACCGAACCATCAGCTCCCAGACCATACAGAACCTCATCACCTCAGGAAGAGATCTCCCACCCACAGCTTCCAACCTCACAGTCTGGGAACCCCGCTCTGTCCAGTCCTACCTCCTTCCCAAGATCCACAAGCCTGACTTCCCTGGCCGACCCATTTTCTCAGCATGCTACTGCCCCCCTGAACTTATCTCTACCTACCTCGACACTGTCCTATACCCCCAGTCCACGAACTCTCCATATACGTTTGAGACACCACCCACACCCTCCACCTCCTCCAGGACTTCTGTTTCCCCGGCCCCCAATGCCTCATCTTCACCATGTATACCCAATCCCTCTACACCTCCATCTGCCATGACCCAGGCCTACAAGCCCTCCATTTTTTTCCTCTCCAGACGTCCCCAACAGTACTCTCCCACCGATACTCTCATTCGTTTGGCCGAACTGGTCCTCACCATTAACAATTTCACCTTCGAATCCTCCCACTTCCTCCAGACCAAAGGGGTAGCCATGAGCACACGTATGGGCCCCAGCTATGCCTGACTCTTTGCTGGCTACGGAGAACAGTTGATCTTCCGTAATTACATCGCCACCCCTACCTACATTTTTCCTCCACTACATTGATGACTGCATTGGCGCCATCTCGTGCTCCCGCGAGGAGGTTGAGCAATTCATCAACTTCACCAACACATTCCACCCTGGCATTAAATTTAACTGGGCCATCTCTGACACCTCCCTCCCCTTCCTGGACCGCTGCATCTCCATGAATGTCGACCGACTTGACACTGACAGATTTTACAAACCCACTGATGCCCACAACTACATGGATCACACTTCTTCCCATCCTACCTCTTGCAAAAATGCTATCCCGTATCCCCAATTGCTCCTCCTCCGCCATATCTGCTCCCAGGAGGACGAGTTGCACCACAGAACACACCAGATGGCCTCCTTCTTTAGAGTCTGCAATTTCCCTTCCCATGTGATTAGAGATGCCCTCCAATGCATGTCCTCCACATCCCGCACCTCCGCCATCCAATCCCACCCCTCCAACCGGAACAAGGACAGAACGCCCCTGGTGCTCACCTTCCACCCTACCAACCTTCGCATAAACCAAATCATCCGCCATTTCCGCCACCTCCAAAAAGACCCCACCACCAGGGATATATTTCCCTCCTCACCCCTTTCCTCCTTCCGCAAATACCGTTCCCTCCGTGACTACCTGGTCAGGTCCATGCCCCCCTCCAACCCACCCTCCCATCCTAGCACCTTCCCCAGCCACCGCAGGAAGTGTAAAACCTGCGCCCACACCACCTCCCTCACCTCAAACCAAGGCCCTAAAGGAGCCTTCACATCCAAAGTTTTACCTGCACATCCACGAATATCATTTAATGCATCCGTCGCTCCCGATGCGGTCTCCAAGCAGAGCGCTTTAGGGATCATCTCCAGGACGCCCGCACAAATCAACCACACCGCTCCGTGGCCCAACATTCCAACTCCCCCTCCCACTCTGCCGAGTACATGGAGGTCCTGGGACCCCTTCACCGCTGCTCCCCCACCTCCAAACGCCTGGAGGAAGAATGCCTCTTCTTCCACCTCGGAAAACTTCAACCCCAGGGCATCAATGTGAACTTCAACAGTTTCCTCATTTCCCCTTCCCCCACCTCACCATAGTTCCAAACTTCCAGCCCAGCACTGTCCCCATGACTTGTCCAGACTTGCCCTACCTGCCTGTCTCCTTTTTCACCTATCCACTCCACTCTCTCCTCCCTGACCTATCACCTTCATCTCCTCCCCAACTCACCTATTGTACTCTATTCTACTTTATCCCCACCCCCACCCACCTCTAGCTTATCTCTCCACGCTTCAGGCTCTCTGCCTTTATTCCTGATGAAGGGCTTTTGCCCGAAACGTCGATTTCGCTGCTCCTTGGATGCTGCCTGAACTGCTGTGCTCTTCCAGCACCACTGATCCAGAATCTTTACTCGGAATAGTCAGGGCATGGAATGTATGGCCTGAAACAGTGGTAGACTCACCAACTTTAAGGGCATTTAAACAGTCATTGGATAGGCATATGGATGAGAATGGAATAGGGAAGGTTAGATGGGCTTCAGATTGGCTCCACAGATTGGCGCACATTGAGGGCCGAAGGACCTGTACTACACTGTTATGTTCTTATGTTGTGTGTTCTGGAGGGCATATGTAGGAGATGGGAGAAGAAAAAACTTAAAAGGGTTTGGAGGAGAAGATTTTCCACACAGAGTATGGTGCAGGTAAGGAATGGGTTTCGAGGGGAAGTGGTAGAGAAAAGTACAATAACAACACGTAAAAGACATTTGGGCAGGTACATGGAGAGGAGAAGGTTTGAAGTGATATGGGTCAAGTGCAGGGAAACGCGACTCGTTCAGAGCCTCTGGTCAGCATGGACTAGTTGGATCGAAGGAACCGTTTCCGTGCTGCATGACCCTGTCTCTGTTATTGGAGGAGGTGACTACTAAGATAAGGCACGTTATAAACACTGAAGCAAGTTCCAGCGATAGGGATGGTACTCTGGAATGCAGTATAATTCAAATATGTGGAGGGAGTAGAGGGAAGACAGGAGGTTACCGGGACAGGGACTGTTACAGGAGTTAACAATTATTGAAGACACTAGAAACCAAGGCATGTCGTAGATAGAGTTTGGAGAGTAGTGAGTCTTAGCACAACCGAACTTACTATAGGGGTGTTGATTGAGCCAGGGTGTGTCTGTACTGTGCTCCCCCTCCAGCATTGTATCTATGTCATGTTTTGTAAGACGATGTTTGGAGTTCTGTCTTTCATCTCTGCTCTGTTCACTGTGAGTGATCTTACCTCACTGAGGATTTATTGAAGACTCCAAATCTGCCTTCCCTTTGTCTCCCTGGCTGATCAACCATCCTCAATGTGGCGATGGAAGAGACACCCAGCAGCTGGGAAGTCTATTGAGTCAGGACCTTCCTTATAACTACAGGCGTCAGAGGAATAGACAGTACGGGAAATTATACTCTTCCCGTGAGGGATACACATGGAGTATGGCACTAAGTTCAACAGGGATCTGAAAAAACCTGTCTCCATCCCTGGCCTGTGCTGCTGCGTCTCTCTGGAGTGAAGACTTCAATTGGCTCAGGATGTGGATTAGCTGCAAGAGTGAGAGACACTGACAGAGGCAGCAATTAGACCTTCACCGTGAGGGACATCACATGGAGAGAGACTGAGTGATATCACCAGAGGGCAGGAAGATTTTATAACGAAACATTCATGTAAGAAGAACACGCTTAGGTTCCTGATGCCCTGGTATCAGTGCTCAGGAATGAGCAAACTTTGAGCAGGTGAAGTGATGGCCTCGAGGTATTATTGCGAGAACATGTGTCCAAAAGCTCACCCAATGTTCAGTGGAGGCAGGTTTGAAACCCACTATCAGAAATGATGGAATTTGCAAACATCACTTTTTTCAAAAATTGTAATTAACAATCCATGAATAAGTACAAAATCATTGCTGAATGCCAAAACAGTGTTTGTTCATCAAAAATACACTAGGGTACATCTGCCATTCTCCCATGGTCTGTACGACATCCCCACAGCAAAGTGTTTGCCTCTGAAATGGCCGAGTAAAAAGTGAGGTCTGCAGATGCTGGAGATCAGAGCTGAAAATGTGTTGCTGGTTAAAGCACAGCAGGTCAGGCAGCATTTATGGAAAAGGAAATTCGACGTTTCGGGCCAGAACCCTTCATCAGGAATGAGGAGAGTGTGCTTTAACCAGCAACGCATTTTCAGCTCTGAAATGGCTGAGCAAGTTACTCAGCTCAAGGGCAGCTAGAGTTGGGCAGGAAAGGCTGGTCAACCAGAGATACCTACATCCCATCCCATCCAACATCCATAAAAATAAACCATTCAGATGGTCTCCTGGAAGTGTGCTGGGACCAGTGTCCTGGCCAATCATGTCGGTAGGTTTAGGGACAGGGCTTTAAACTGACAGAGAGGATCAGGGACAGGGTTCAGGTGAAAGGAGCTTTCCAAATCCAAATAGAAAAGGTAAAGCTTTGGAACAGCACAGGTATGTGGCTGAAGACAAGCAGAAATGAACAGGATGGGACCAAAATTAAAGAAAACTTTACGTCAGCGAATCAATTTGTGACAGGAAATTGTCGGAAACAGTAAATTATGTTTTTTTTTGTGAAATGGACAAAGTCTCTGCCATAAGGTAGATGGATTTGTGACACAGAGATAAAAGAGAGTTAGACACCATGGTGACATGGTTACAGGGTGAAAAAAGGTAGACATAAATAGTCAAATGATTCACAACCTTGTGCAAACGCAGGCAAAGTGGACAACGCTAACAATAATTGACACCAAAGGCATGATAGAGAAAGCATTTGGCCGCAGATCATGAAGTAGAGTCAGTCTGAATGTAAATTCTGGCTACAATTTGCCAAAGACACAAGCAGCAGAACAGTTTTAGGCCACTGAACAGCATTTCATTGCTCATCACTGAATTAAACAGGAACTCATTGGAATTTTTAATAAAGGCATAATGACAATTCAGTGAAAATTCGAACTTCATATAACCTTGACGATCACACTGACAACAGTGATATTGGCAGGGAAGTTCAGAGATTTTTTTCAGTGTTTCTTTAAATAACTTATTGTGCAACTGGCTAGGGATGTAACTGTGTCAGATCGACCGTTGTGTGATGAAACTTAGTTAATCAGTAATGACACCGGGAGAGAACCTCTCGGAAATTGTGATAAAGTGCATTTTAAACAAATATAAAATTTTAAAGTGAATCACAGAAAGGACAAGCAACAACTAAAAACAAAAATTGCCAATTACATGAGTTTGAGAGGAGAACTGACCAAGCTAAACAATCTAAACAAATTGAAACATTTGGTAAACATTTGAAGGAACAGTGGAAATCACTCAACAAAAGGACATTCCATTGAAACAGACAAAATCTTAACAAGAAACCAAAGCCTGTCCCTCACTCAGGACACAATGGATCATATTAGATTATGAAGCTGAGAAGATCACCAAAAAGTACTTAAAATCTTGAAGTGCGAGAGTGTTTTAGATTTAATGTTTCAAGGGGTTGCAATTGGTCTGTTAGCAGGAGTAGGGCAGTTGGCAGAGGAATCCCCGTGAGGGTATAATGTCACAATAGGAACAGGGAGAGGTGAAGGTGCTCGAGGTGGCGAGAGTGTTACAGAGAGTGGTCAGGGCCTGAAGAGTGTTTCAAACTAAGTACGGATTGTTGCAGCTGGAGGGGTTTGCAGAGGTAGGGAGGGACATACGTATTTTTATTTATTCATTTATGTAATGTGGGTGTCACTGACTGGACTAGTATTCTTTGACCCCACTCTTAATTACCCAGGGGGCAGCTCAGAGTCAGCCCTCTTGCTGTGGGTCTGGAGTCAAATGTTAGCCAGACCAGATGAGAATATTTGTTGTCCTTCCCTAAAGCAGGGACGTGAACCTGATGAGTTCTTCCTACTGATCAGCAATGCATTTATGGTGGCCTCGCTAATGTCTTATACAGATACAACATGACATCCCAACGCTTACTCTCCATGGTCTGACCAATGAAGGTAACCATCACAAATGCCTGCTTCACCAGCCTGTCTACCTGTGACACCACATTCAAAGAACTGTGTACCTGGCTCACTGGATCTCTGACTGAAAACACTACCCAGGGCCCGAACATTAGCTGTACAAGTCCCACCCTGGCTTGTTTCACCACAATGCAACACTTCACATTTATCTTATTAAACTCCATCTGCTATTCTTTAGCCCACTATCCAGCAGTACTGTTAATCCTGTGGTATCATTAATAACCTTCTTCACTGTCCACCTTACCAGCAATGTCAGTGTCACACAAGAAGCTTATTTACCAGGAAACCAATATTCCCATCCAAACCATTTATCCAAATGACAAACAACAGGGGACCCACTCCATCGCTGGTCATGTGCCTCCAATCAGAAAAACAACATGTCTCCCATCACCCTCTGTCTCCAATCATCAAGCCAATTTTGTATCCAGTTGACTAGCTCCTCCTGAATGCCATATCCTTTTACACTGATCCAAGCTTATTACCCAGTTTACCATACGGATCGTAGAACACAGAAGAGTACAGCACAAGATACTTCGGCCAGGACGCAATGCCAACCTTTTTATCCGACTGTAAGACCAAACTAACGTCCATCCCCTTCGTTTTACTCTCATTCATGTGCCTATCCAAGAGAATACTAAATTTCCCGAAAGTATCTAATTTTACTACCACCAATGTCAGTGCATTCCAACCACCTACCATTCTCTATCCTTTTATCCATCCTCCATTCACCTTAAAATTGCACCATCTTGTAATAGTTATTTATGCCATAGGAGAAAAAAGTCTCTCAGTATTCACTCTCTCTGTGCCTGTCATCATCTTGTTCATCTCTACGAGGTCGCTCCACCCCCTTCGTCACTCCCATGAGAAAAGCCTTAGGTCCCTCAAACGTTGTCCATAAGAAATGCCCTCCATTCCAGGAAGGATGCTGATACATCTCCTGTGTACGCTCTCTCAAACTTGCACATCCTTCCTGTAAAGAGGGGACCAGAACTGTACACAATATTCCAAGTGTGGTCTCACTGGATCGCTATAAAGATGCAGTAAAACCTCACTGTTCTGAAGTTTAATCCTCTTGCTCGGGAAAGCCAACACAACACATGCCTTTTTAACAACCCTATCAACGTGCGTGGCAACTTTGTGGGATCTATGGACACGGACCCCATGGTGTCTCTGATCCTCCACACTGCCAAGCATTCTGCCTTCCACCCTGCATTCTGTATTCAAATTCCACCTTCCAGAATGAATCACTTCACACTTTTCCAGCTTGAACTCCATTTGCCATTTCCAGCCCAGCTCTGCCTCCTGTCAATGTCCCACTGCAACCGACAACAGCCCTCCACATTACCCACCACTCCACCAGATGAGCAAACTTACTAACCCACTCTCCAACATCCACGTCCAAGTCATTTATAAAAATCACAGAGAGCAGAGTCCCAAATCCGACTGTTACAGAATACCACTGGTCACTGAGCTCCAGGCTCAATACTGTCTATCTGCTGCCATACTCTGTCTTCTCTGGGACATCCAATCATGTATGCAGACAGACAGATTTCCCTGTATCGCATCCTCCTTATTTTCTGAATGAGCTTCAACATATTCTGCTATATCTTCAAAGAATTCAATAAGGTTTGTGAGGCATGACCTGCCTCTCACAAACCCATGCTAAATGTCTAAAATTTAACTATGGTTTTCTAAATAGTCATAAATTCTGTCTGTCAGAGTCCTCTCCAATAATCTGCACACCACAGACATTAGATCAATTCTGTAATTCCCAGGATTCTACCTCCGTAACATGGCTCGGACTCTACATGTCTTCCCTCCTCTGCCACGTTCCACAAAAGGGCACTGGAGGGTGGTGGGGGTTACAGAGATCGGGAGGGATATCAGGACAGGAGGATTTTGCAGACATTCGGAGGGTTGCAGTGCCAAAAGGAAGATTCAGTAATTGTGAGGTTTCATGGTGATGAACACATTTGAGGAGAGAGGGAGGGACGGAAGATTGTTGCGAAATGAGAGGTTTCACAGTTTAGGTATTTTGTTAGGACTGCAAGTGGTTACTGAGTTGGGGAAGGTGTAAGCACTGGTGGGTATTACAGAAACATGTGGTTTTGGTTGCAATGGCAGGAAGAGGATTCAGGAGGCTGTAGAGTATGGGGTCTGAACGAGGGTACACAAATAGGAAGAGTCGTCAGAGGTGGAGGTGTTTACAGAGACAGCAATGGTCTGATCTGGAGCAGAGGACCCAGATTGGGAGGGATGTGGGGACTGGAGGTGGTTTGACAGGGAGGGAGGACCATAGAGCCACAGGAGGTGACAGAAATGTGGAGAGCTGTAGGGCCTGCAGGAGTTCATGGAGATGGGGAGGTTGGGAGGGATGGAGCAGTTTACAGGGATAAGGATAGTGGTGGGACAGTGCTGGTTTATACTGACAGGGACTATTTAGGGAATGGAGCAGATTACAGAGATAATGTAGGTTGTCTAGGCTTGAAGAAAAAACACACATAAGGAGGGTAGTCGGGACTGAACAGGTTTAGAGATATCGAAATTCTTAGGTTCTGGTGTTATTTAGACATGGAGGATGTGGAATCAGACAGATTTTCCCGGAGATGAGAACATCAATTTTGATTGGAGGTAGTTACACAGATAAAGGAGTATTAGTAATCTCCTCCAGTTTGGCCTAAGTGGGAAAGTGTTGTAGGGGAGGTTGTTGTTAACACAGATAGGGGTGTAAGGGCTGGAGAAGTTCATGCAGTTGAGTAGATGGGTGGAAATACTTGAAGAGCTGACATTGACAGGGTGGGTGATAGTGATGAGAGCATGTTACATAGATCGCAAGTCCTTGAGGAACTAGATTGGAACAGTCACAGGGACTGGAGTGGGTTCGATAGATCGGAGTGTGGCCGAGGCCTGAGAAGATTATAGGGTCTCCATAGATTAATTTTGTCTTTAGTGCTGGAAGAGGTTCGGTAGATACGAAACCCTTAAACCCAATGTATACCATCTTCATTTGCCAGACCAGAGCCTCAATATCCTGCACCATCCAGGGATCCCGATACCTGCCATTTCCCCTTCACCCTAACAGGTACATACTGACTGTGGATTTTCAGTATCACACTTTTAAGAGCCTCCCATTTTCCAGTCGTTTCTTTTCCTTCAAACAGACTCACCCTCTCAACCTCTGCTAGGTCCTGCTTCATGGCCCCTTAACTGGCTGTGTTCCAGCATAGCTCCTTATCCTGTGGGCCTCTCCTATCATTTTTATAGTTATGTGAAAACTAAGACCGTTGTGATCACTGGACACAAAGTGCTCCCTGACTGACACTTCAGTCAGTTCCTGACCTCGTTTTCTCAGGGGAGATTCAATGTTGCGCCCACCTGAGTAGAGTAGGACCGTCTACATATTGGTCAAGGAAACTTTCTTGGACCCATTCAACAAATTGTTACCCATATTTGCCTTTTAGTCTCTGAATGCATAAGTCAATCCAGGGGAAATTAAAATCTCCATTCAATGCTACTCTCTTATTCCTACAGCTATACAATCTCTCTAACACCTGCTCTTCTCATAACCGCTGGCTATTTGCGAGTCTGTAATACAGACCCAACAAAGTGACCGCGCCCTTCTTACTAACTCCTAACCATATGGCCTCATTTGATGACTCTTTAGGAGTGTCCTCTCTAAGCACTGTTGTTATGTCCTCTCTTATCAATAGGGCAGCTGCCCCTCCTCATTTACTTGTCTTTCTGTCATACTTGTACCTTCTGTACCTGGAACACTGAGCTGCCAGTCTTGCCCTTCTCTCAGCCACGTTTCTGTTATGGCTATAATATTCCAGTCCCCAGAGCCAGTCCATGCTCTGAGCTCACCTGCCATACCAGTCAGGCCTCATGAAATAAATGTCCTTTAAATCAGAAGTCTTTTCCCTCCCATGACTGCGCCCCTGGATATCCCGAATCGGAAACGTGCTCTCGGTGGCTGGTGTATTTTCCTCTGACTGGCCGATGGTCTCTCTCTTTATTGGAATCCCAATGCCCTGGCAAACCAGATTAAGCCCTCCCAGGTAGCACTAGCAAATCTCCCTCCCAGGTTACTAGTACCCTTCTGGTTCAAGTCTAACCTGCTCCCCTTGTCCAGGTCACCTCTACTGCAGAAGAGATCACAATGATCCAAGACGTAAAAACCCTTCCCCCTCCACCAGCTCCTGAGGCACTCATTCATCGGCTTATCTTTCTATTTCCGTATTCACCGGCGAGTGGCTTTGGGCGTAATCTGGAGCTCACTGCCCTTGTAGTCCTGATTTTTAACTTCTTACCTAACTCCCAATACTCACTTGACCAGAACCCACCTAACTGTATCTATGTCATGTGTACTGATGTGCACAATTACCACAGGTTGTTTGCCCTCCCCTGGAGAAAAGGGCAAAACCTGACCTCCCCTTGGGAAACAAGGTAGGGAAAGGGACTGAGGTGTTAGTTGGGGAGCATTTTGACAAAGTGACCACAGCTATATTAGTTTGAAAACAGTTTTTGAAAAGGACAGGCCTGGTCCACAAGCGAAACATCAAAATTGGCCTGCCCCAATCCAGAAGGTATTAGTCAAGAGCTTTTAGCAGTTGATTGTAGAGATTATTTGCAGGTAAATGTACCTCAGGCAGGTGGAAAGCTTTCAAAAGAAAGATAAAATGAGAGTTCAGGGTGAGGATATTTCTGTTAGTGTGAAGGACAAAACTGATTACAAGTAGAAAATTCTGGATGACTGGGGATATTGAGGTTCTAGTCAAGAAAAAGGCGGACCATGTCATATATGGCCAGCTGGATTCCTCAAAGAACATTGTGGGTACAGTAATACACTGAAGAGGGAGAGCAGTAGGCAAAAAGGAGACCTGAGAAAACTTTGGCTGGTAATGCTGACGAAAATCCAAAGGGATTCTTCATGAATACTAACGACAGAAGATTAACTAGGCACAGAATGTGTCCCCTTGAAGATCAAAGGGATAATCCATGTGTGGAACCACAAGAGATGGGTGAGATCCTTAACGAAAATTTCACATCATAACTTAAAGATTGGGGAAGTCAGGGAAACAAAGTCATCATAAGACTCGACATATCAGAACAAGAGTTGCTGGAGATTTTAAAATGCGTAAAAAATAGACAAATCCCTGGAGCTAATCATGTATATTTGAGGACATTGGGGGTAACTCAGGAAGAAGTGCCTCTTAAAGAGGTACTCATATCAGTGACAGCCACGGGTGATGAGCCGGAAGCTGCACAAGTAGTTTCTCACAAACTTGACTGAGTTTGTTGAAGAGCTGAAAATGTGTTGCTGGAAAAGCGCAGCAGGTCAGGCAGCATCCAAGGAACAGGAGATTCAAGCCTATGCCTGAAACGTCGAATCTCCTGTTCCTTGGAAGCTGCCTGACCTGCTGTGCTTTTCCAGCAACACAGTTTCAGCTCTGATCTCCATCATCTGCAGACCTCGCTTTCTCCTTGATGAGTTTGTTGAAGAGGTGACTAAGAAGATACATGATGACAGAACAGGAGTCTTTGTCTATACTGACTACAGCAAGGCCTTGGACAGGGTTTAGTGTGGAACACTGGTTAGTAAGGTTAGATCACATAGGACCAGGGAGAGCTATCCAACTGGATACAAAATTGGCTTGACAGTAGGAGACAGAGGGTGGTGGGAGAGGCTTGTTGTGCAGACAACGGGCCTATCACTAGCGGTGTGCAATAAGGAACATTACTAGACCCACTGTAATGCATCATTTACAAAAATTATTTCGGTAAGAGCATAGGAGTCATTGTTAGTAAGTTTGTTGATGAAAGTCCGGATCGAACACGGGTTATAGTGCACAGGGAATAGAGTTATCGAGGGGGATCTCGAACAACAGCCAGTGGGCCAAGGAATGAAAGATGGAGTTGAATTCCGGTGCTGGATTTTGTTAAAACTAACGAGGGAGGACTAACACATTTAATAGTCGGACCCTGGGCCGTGTTGGCGAACACAGAGAGAGACCAAGGAGTACAATTACATTGTTCCTTGGATGTGGCATCACACGTGGACAGGGTGGAGAAAGGGCATTTGGCAGACATACTCTCATAGGTCATAGCAAAGACTACATGAGTTGGAACATCATGATATGTCTGTATACGGCATTTCTGGGTCCCCAGTTGTAGTCCTGCATAGAATTCTGATCCTCCTGCTTTAGGAAATATTTCCTGAACCTGTAAATGGAGCAAAGATTGACGAAAATGTTACTGCCACTGGAGGGTTTGACAGAAATTGAGAGGCTGGATAAGGTGGAAAGCAACATAGCGGGATGAGATAGAATTGGCATTTTAGGTTAAGGAGAATGCAAGGAAATTCTACAGCACACAAGTACAAAAAAAACAACTACAGAGACACTAGGGCCCCGCAAATATCAATAAGGCCATCCATGAGTGGAATCACAGAAGATGGGCGAGACCCTAAATGAACATTTTATGTCAGAAATTACTGTGGACACGTCAGTTAAAGACACAGCGACGGCTTGAAAAGAGTTCCCTTTACAGAAGAGGTGGTGCTGGAGGTCTTAGGACACAAAGGTAGAGAAAGCACTAGGTCCTGAACATGTGTATCCCACTACATTGTGGCAAAGTAGTGGCAGGGACTCGAGCAGAAATATTTGTATCATTGTCCACGAGGAATACAGGTAACGTGATGAGCCAACGTCTTGACCCCAGGAGAGTGGAGTCCATAACTAGATTGGATCGAAATGCTGAAGTAGGAGGTGTTAGCAATTCTGCAAAGTCTAAAAATAGATAAGTTCCCAAGGCTGGATGTGATTTATCCTCGGATTCTCTGGGAATCCAGGAAGGAGATTGCCATGCCTTTGGCTTTGATGTTTCTGTCGTGATTGTTTACAGGAATAGTGCCAGAAGGCTGGCGGAGAACAAATGTCGTCCCCCTAGAATAGATTACTTACAGTGTGGAAACAGGTCCTTCGGCCCAACAAGTCCACACCGACTCTGTGATAAGCAACCCACCCAGACCCATCCCCTTACATTTGTCCCTTCACCTATCACTATGGGCACTTTAGCATGGCCAATTCACCTAACCTGCACATTTTGGACTGTGAAATGAAACCGGAACACCTGGAGGAAACCCACACAGACACGGGGAGAATGTGCAAACTCCACACAGACAGTTGGCTGAGGCAGGAATTGAAGCCGGGTCTCTGGTGCTATGAGGCAGCAGTGCTAACCACTGCGCCACCGTGCCACCACAAGCAGGGGAGTGGAGACCGTCCTGGTAGTTGTAGACGTGGGAGCCTTAATTTGATGCTGGGTAATGTGTTGGAAACGTTTGTAAGGGATAGGATTTATATTCATCTGGAGATGAGTAAGTTGATTAGGGGTAGTCAACACGATTTTGTGAAGGGTAAGTCGTGCCTCACAAACCTTATTGAGGTCTTTAAGAAGGAGAACAAAGACAGAGATGGATGACGGTAAAGCAGTTGAAGTGGTGTCTATGAATTTCAGTAAGGCGTTTGTTAAGGTTCCACATGATAGGCTATTACCGATAATACAGAGGCATGGGATTGTGGGTGATTAGGCAGTTTGGATCAGACATTAGCTCACTGAAAGAAGACAGAGGATAGTGGCTGATGACCAAGATTGATCCTGGAGTTCAGTTACTATTGGATGCTGCCAGGATGTCATTTATATAAATGACCTGAATGAGGGCATTGAAGAATGGGTTAGTAAATTTGCAGAAGACATTAAGGTTGGTAGAGATGTGGATAGTGACGGAAGACATTGTAGGTTACAGAAAGGTATAGATAAGCTGCACAGATGGACTGGTAGTTCGCAAATGGAGTTTAATGAGGAAAGGTGTGAGGCGATTCACTCTGGAGGGGGTAACAGGAGCACAGAGTACTGGGATAATGGTAAGATTGTTGGTAGTGTAGATGAACAGACCGATCTCTATGTCCATGTACATAGATCGTTGAATGTTGCCACCCAGGTTTAAGGAGCCATTCAGTGTGTAAGCTTGTATTGGGAGAGGGATTGAGTTTCGGAACCATTAGATCATACTGCAGCAGTACAAAACTCTGGTGTGGCCACATTTGTTCAGGTCACTGCATTACAGGATATATGTGTAAGCTTTGGAAATGATTCAGAGGAGAGTTACTCGGAAGTTACCTGGTATGGAGGGAAGGTCTTATGAGGAAAGGCTGAGGAACTTTAAGCTGTTTTTGTTCAAGAGAATGTGTTTGAGGTCAATTAATTGAGATATATAAGATAATCAGCAGGTGAGATGGGTTGGACAGGGAAAGCGTTTTCTCTTGGATGGTGATGCCTAGCACAAGGGGAGATAGCTTTAAATTGAGATACATCTTAATATTAATAAATAGATATGGGATAGATGCCAGCGATAGGTTCTTTACTCAGAATAGTCGCAGCCAACTTTAAAGGCATTTAAACGGTGTTTGGGTCGGGATATGGACCAGAATTGGAATGGTGTTGGTTCGATTTGCTTCAGATTGGGTCTACAGGTTGGCACAAAATTGAAGGCAGAAGGGGCTGTATTGCAGTGTCATGTTCTGTGTGCTAGTGGGCATAAATATGAGATGGGAGAGGAAATACTTAAAAGAGATTTTAGGAGAAAATTTACTGCAGAGAGGATGATACAGGTATGGAATGAGCTTCCAGGGGAAATGGTAAAAAAAATTACAATTACAACATGGAAAAGTTGGGCAGGTACATGGGGAGGAGAATGTTTGAAGAACAAGGGTCAAATGCAGGGAAACGCAACTCGTTCATGGTCTCTGGTCAGCATGGACTGGTTGGGTTGAAGGAAGTTTCCGTGCTGCATGACTGTGTCTCCAGTTATTGGAGGAGGAGGCTACCGAGATAAGGAATGTTGTAAACAATGAAGCAAGTTACAGGGATGGGGATGGTAGTCCGCAATGCAGTACATTTCAAATATGTGGAGGGACTATTGGGCTGGGAGCAGGTTACAGAGATAGGAACTGTTATTGGAGTTACAAATTATTGAAGACATAGAGATCTGGAAAATCTAGAGAGAGAGAGAGAGAGAGAGAGAGAGCAAGAGCAAGAGTGAGATACTAAGTGATATCACCAGAGTCCTGGAAGATATCAGGAACACATAATTGTGTTGGAAGCAAAGATTTTGCTTCATGATGCATTGGTATAACCGGTCACGAATGAGCAACCTATGAACAGGTGAAGTGATGGCCTCGTGGTATTATTGCTAGAGCATGTATCCCAAACCTCAGCTAATGTTTAAGGGATGCAGGCTGAAATCCCACCATCAGAAATGGTGGAATTTGAAATCAATAATTTTAAAAATAGTCATTAACAATCCACAAATAAGTGTGAGAACATTGCTGATGTACAAAAAACCCAAACACTTGTCCTTTCGAGAAGGATATCTGCCCATCCTCATGTGGTCTGCACGAAGTACCCACAGCAAAGTGTTTGCCTCTCAATGACCCTCTGAAATGGCAGAGCAAGTTACTCAGTTTAAGGGCAGCTAGGGCTGGGCAAGAAAGGCTGGTCACTCAGAGACACCTACATCCCATAGCTGGTTTAAAAAAAATAATCCATTACGATGATCCCAGTGGAAACGTGCTGGGACCAGTGTCCTGGCCGATCATGTTGGTAGGTTTATGGACAGAGCATTCAACTAACAGAGAGGATGCAGGGACAGGGTTTAGGTGAAAGGAGCTTTCCAAATCCAAAGAGAAAAGGTGTAGCATCGGAACAGCGTGGGGATGTGGCTGAAGACAAGCAGTAAAAAACAGAATGGGGCAGAGTTTAACTAAAATTGTACATCAGTGAATATATTCTTGACGGAAAATTGTGGGAAAGAGTAAGTTATGTTTTATTTTGAATAGACAACGTCGCTGCAATAAGGTAGATGGAGTTAAAACTCAGATAAAAGAGATTTAGACAACAGAGAGACATGGATACAGGGTAAACAAAAATATTCAATGGATCACAATCTTGTGCAAACTCAGGCAAAATGGGTAACACTAACAATAATGGATAACGAAGGCGAAAGATTTCAGCATAGATCATGAAGTAGAGTCAATCTGAATGTAAATACTGGCTACTACTTGCCAAGCAGCAGAACAGTTTTAGACAACGAACAGTATTCCATTGATCATCACTGCATTACACACGAACTCATTGGAATTGTTAAAAAAGGTTTGGGGATAATTCAGTGAAACTTCTATTTTCGTATAATCTTGTCAATCACACTGGCAACTGTGATATTGGAAGTGGGGTTGGGAGATTTTTTTCAGTGTTTCTTAGATAACAGATTGTGCAACTGGCCATGGATGTAACTATGTCAGATCGACCGTTGTTTGATGGAACTTAGTGACTGAGTAATGTCACCTGGCGAGATCCTCTGGGAAATTGTAATAAAGTGCAGTTTAAAGGAATTTAAAGTTTTAAAGTGAATCATAGAAAGGACAAATTACAACTCGAAACAAAAATAGCCAGTTACATGAGGTTGAGAGGAGAACTGACCAAGATAAACAAGCTAAACAAGCTGAAATATGTGTCTGCAAATGAACAATGGAAAACATTTGAGGGACAACGAAAAATACACAACAGAAGGACGTTCCATTGAAACATAAAACCTCAGCAAGAAATCACCACCCGTCCCTCACTCAGGGCAAAATGGATCATATTAGATTATGAGGCTAAGACGATCATCAAAAAGTACTTAAAATCCTGAAGTAAGAGAATATTTGAGGAGTAAGTGTTAAAGGGATTGCAAAGGATCAGCTACTAGGAGTAGGGCAGTTTGAATGGGAATCCTGATCAGCGTTTAATGATATGACAAAAACAGGGAGAAGTGAAGGTGCTGGATGTTGTGAGAGTGTTACAGAGAGTGGTTCGGGCCTGAACGTTGTTACAAAGCCAGTATGGATTGCTGAAGATGGAGTGGTTTGCAGAGATAGGGAGGGACACATGTATTTTAATTTATTCATTAACGGGATGTAGGTATCACTGATTGGACCAGCATTCTTTGTCCCAATGCGAATTGCCAAGAGGGTAGCTCAGAGTCAGCCACATTGCTGTGGGTCTGGAGTCACACGCAGGCCAGACCAGGTTAGAATGTCAGATGTACTTCACTAAAGGAATTAAGTGAACCTGATGAATTCTTCCTACAGATCAGCAATGCTTTTACGGTGACCACACCAGTGTCTTGTACAGATAAAACATGGTGAAAACAAGGGCAGCAGATGCTGTAAACCAGAGTCTAGATAATCATGGTACTGGAAAAGCACAGCAGGTCAGGCAGCATCTTGACATCCCAGCACTCACTCTCAATGCTCTGCCCAATGAAGGTCAACATCCCAAACGCCTGCTTCACCAGCCTGTGTACCTGTGACACCACTTTCAAAGAACTGTGGACATGCATCCATGTGTCTGTGACTGACAACACTACCCAGGACCCGAACATTAACTTTACAAGTCCCACTCTGGGTTATTTGAACAAAATGGAACATATTGCATTGATCTAATTAACTCCATCTGCTATTCTTCAGCCCACTATCCCAGCAGTACTGTTCATCTTGTTGAATCACAGACAGCCTTCTTCACTGTCCATTTTACCACCAAATTCAGTATCACCCAAAACACTTTCTTACCAGGAAACCAGTATTCCCATCCAAACCATTTAACCAAATGACAAACAATATTGGAACCACTACACCGCGGGTCACATGCCTCCAGTCAGAAAAAGAACATGTCTCCCATCACCCTCTGTCGCCTACCATCAAGCCAATTTTGTATCCAGTTGACTAGCTCCTCCTGAATGCCATATCCTTTTACACTGCTCTGAGCTTATTTGGCGAAAGTGAGGACTGCAGATGCTGGAGATCAGAGCTGAAAATGTGTTGCTGGAAAAGCGCAGCAGGTCAGGCAGCATCCACGGAGCAGGAGAGTCGACGTTTCGGGCATGAGCCCTTCTTCAGGAATTTATTACCCAGCTTATTACACAGTTTACCGTAGAGAACATAGGACACAGAACAGTACAGCACAAGACCCTTCGGCCATGATGCCATGCCAACCTTTTACCCGACTGTAAGATCAAACTAACTTACATACCCTTCATTTTACTATCATCCATTTGCCTATCCAAGATTGTATTAAATGCATCATTACATCCGTCGACCACTCTCTGTGTAAAGAACCTCGATCTGAAATCTTCCCATACCCATCCTCTAATCACCTTAAAAGTATGCCCCTTTATACCATGCATGCCATGGGATAAAGAGGTCTCCCACTATTCACTCTATCTTTGACTTCACAACCTCTTATTCACCTCTACCAATTCGCCCCTCAACTCTTCTTCACTCCAATGAGAACAGCCTTAGCTCCCTCAACCTTTCTTCATAAGACATGCTCTCCAGTCCAGGCAACATCCTGGTAAATCTCCTCTTCACCTTCTCTAAAGCTTCCACATCCTTCCTCTAATGAGGGGATCTGAACAGAGCATAATATTCTAAGCGGCGTCTAAACAGGGCTCTCTAGGACCGCAGCATAACCTCATGGATTTAAAACTCAATGCCCCAGCTCATGAAAGCCAATAAAACATATTCCTCCTTAACAACATTATCAGCTTGGGTGGCAAATTTGACAGATCTCTGGTCGTGAAATCCAAGATCCATCTGTTCCTCCACACTATCCAGTATTCTGTCTTTTACCCCGTATTCTGCAAAATGAATCACTTCACAATTTTCCAGATTTGACTTCATCTGCCACTTCTCAGCCCAGCTGTACATCCTGTCAATGTCCCATTGCAACCTCAAACAGCCCTCCACACTATTCACCACTCCACCAGCCTTCGTCTCATTGGCAAAGTTTCTATCCCACTCTTCCACTCACACATCCAAGTCATTCATAAAGTCACAAAGACCAGGGGTCCCGTAACCTCTCCCTGCAGAAAACCACTGGTCACCGATCTCCAGGATGAATGCTTTCCATCTGTCATCATTCTCTTTCTTCTATGGGCCAGGAATTCTGTATCCAGACAGATAGGTTTCCCTGCATCCCACGCTGTGTATTTTTTCAATGAGCCATAAAAGCATTTTGTCACATTCTCAAAGGATTCAGAAAGATTTGTGAGGCATGACCTGTCCCTTACAAAGCCATGCTGACTCTCTGTAATCGAACTATGGTTTTCCAAGGAATCATGAATCCTGTCTCTCAGCGTCGTCTCCAATAATCTGCGCATCACAGACTGAAGACTGACAGGTCTGTAGTTCCCAGGATTATCTCTATTCCCTTTCTTGAAAACTTGTGGCTGATTCACCTAACCTGCTCATCTTTAGACGGTGCGTGGAAACCGGAGCACCTGTCGGGAAAACATGCACACATGGAGAGAACGTGCAACCTCCACACAGACAGTCGCCTGGGGCTGGAATCGAAATCGCGTCCCTGGTGTGGTGAGGCAGCAGTGCTAACCACTGAGCTACCGTCCTGTCCTATATAACTGGCTAGAGCCCTGCTTCTGATATTTGGTTCATCAATGTTAATTTAGCATCCTTCCTCCTCCTGACTAGATGTTCTACATCCCTTGGAACCTTTTCAAATGCTTTGCTGAAGTCCATGTAGACAACGTTGACTGCTCTGACTTCATCTATCTCTTGACCAACTACTCAAAGAATCAATCCAGTTTGTGAAACATCGTTTCCCCTACTCACAATGCCATGCTGACTATCTCTAATCAGCGCTTGCCTTTCTAAATATATGTAGCTCCTTTCTTTCAGGATCTCCACCAACAACTTACCCAGCACTGGGCTCACGGGGTTGTAATTTCCTGGTGTTTCCCTGCAACTGTTAAGTGATCAAACAGCATTAGCTGCCCTGCAGTCTTCCAGTAACTCATTGTGTCTGTTGATAATATAAATATTTCTGTTAGGGACACCGCAATCTCTTCCCTAGCTTCCCACAATATTCTAGGATAGATCTAATGAGCTCCTGAGGATTTATCTACCTTTAATAATTTTAAGTTTCTTGCACTTTTTCTTCTCTGCTGTAGATTAGTGGGCGGCACGGTGGCACAGTGGTTAGCGCTGCTGCCTTACAGCCCCAGACACCCGGGTTCCATTCTCGCCTCAGGCGACTGACTCTGTGGCGTTTGCACGATATCTGCGTGGGTTTCCTCCGGTTTCCTCCCACATTCCTAAGATGTGCGGGCCAGGTGAATTGGCCATGTTAAATTGTCCGTAGTGTTATGTGTGGGTTGCGCTTCGGTGCGTTCGTGTGGGCTTGTTGGGCGGAAGGTCCTGATTCCACACTGCAAGTAATCTATTCTACTTACGATTCTTTCCAAGACATCGCTATCTAGTTCCCGAGCTCCCATGTCTTTCTACACAGCAAATTCTGACAACACTACTTTGTCAAATTTCTCACCCACCTAGAACATAGAACATAGAAGGATACAGCGCAGTACAGGCCCTTCGGCCCTCGATGTTGCGCCGACCGAATCCTACCTAACCTATACTAGCCCAATAACTTCCAAATGCCTATCCAATACCCGCTTAAATGACCATAAAGAAGGAGAGTTCACCACTGATACGGGCAGGGCATTCCATGAACTCACAACCCGCTGTGTGAAGAATCTACCCCTAACATCTGTCCTATACCTACCACCCCTTAATTTAAAGCTATGTCCCCTAGTAACACCTGACTCCATTAGCGGTAAAAGGTTCTTAGTATCTACCCTATCTAAACCCCTAATCATCTTATACACTTCTATCAGATCTCCCCTAAACCTTCTCTTCTCCAATGAGAACAGCCCCAAGTGCCTCAGCCTTTCCTCATAAGATTTTCCTACCATTCCAGGCAACATCCTGGTAAACCTCCTCTGCACTCGTTCTAAAGCTTCCACATCCTTCCTATAGTATGGCGACCAAAACTGCACACAATACTCCAGATGAGGCCGCACCAGAGTCTTATACAACTGCAACATGACCTCAGGACTCCGGAACTCAATTCCTCTGCCAATAAAGCCCAGTACACCATATGCCTTCCTCACAGCACTATTTACCTGGGTGGCAACTTTCAGAGATCTGTGTACATGGACACCAAGATCCCTCTGCTCATCCATACTACCAAGTAGCCTACCATTAGCCCAGTAATCCATCATCTTGTTATTCCTACCAAAGTGAACGACTTCGCACTTAGCTACATTGAATTCCATTTGCCACATTTCCGCCCAGCTCTGCAACTTATCTATATCCCGCTGTAACCTACCACTTCCTTCCTCACTATCCACAACTCCACCTCCTGATAGTTAAGGTGCCCTATTCTCTACCAAGTTACTCCTTAGCCCCGATTGAAACTTGTGTAAAGATTTCTGAAAATTTAAGTAAACGATATCCTCGGCACAGCCATCCTACACCCGTATCTATTCTTCCATTTAAAGTCACACCAATAAAAATACAATCCAACAGGCTCAAAACCACATTCTATTTTAATTAAATGCGTTTCTAAGGGTCCAGTTATTGTATATTGACATATCCTTTCTAACTCATTCCATCTCCTGACTTACTGTCAGGCTAACACGGTTTGGTTTCAGACTGATAGCAGAAAGGGTTATGAGGGTTCTTGTTTCTCAATCTGAAAAAGGTAGCTTACAGGGTCAAAAGGTCATAGAGGCTTTGGAAATCGGGAGGTTCGTGGTGAATAAAGGACCATTATAGAGATAGGGAGTTACAAATTATTGAAGACATACAAATCTGGAAAATCTAGATATAGAGAAAGAGAGAGAGAGCAAGAGCAAGAGTGAGATACTAAGTGATATCACCAGAGTCCTGGAAGATATCAGGAACACATAATTGTGTTGGAAGCAAAGATTTTGCTTCTTGATGCATTGGTATAACCGGTCACGAATGAGCAACCTATGAACAGGTGAAGTGATGGCCTCGTGGTATTATTGCTAGAGCATGTATCCCAAACCTCAGCTAATGTTTAAGGGATGCAGGCTGAAATCCCACCATCAGAAATGGTGGAATTTGAAATCAATAATTTTAAAAATAGTCATTAACAATCCACAAATAAGTGTGAGACCATTGCTGATGTACAAAAAACCCAAACACTTGTCCTTTCGAGAAGAACATCTGCCCATCCTCATGTGGTCTGCACGAAGTACCCACAGCAAAGTGTTTGCCTCTCAATGACCCTCTGAAATGGCAGAGAATGTTACTCAGCTCAAGGGCAGCTAGGGCTGGGCAAGAAAAGCTGGTCACTCAGAGACACCTACATCCCATAGCTGGTTTAAAAAAAATAATCCATTACGATGATCCCAGTGGAAACGTGCTGGGACCAGTGTCCTGGCCGATCATGCTGGTAGGTTTATGGAGAGAGCTTTCAACTAACAGAGAGGATGCAGGGACAGGGTTTAGGTGAAAGAAGCTTTCCAAATCCAAAGAGAAAATGTGTAGCATCGGAACAGCGTGGGTATGTGGCTGAAGACAAGCAGTAAAAAACAGAATGGGACAGAGTTTAACTAAAATTGTACATCAGTGAATAGGTTCGTGACGGAAAATTGTGGGAAAGAGTAAGTTATGTTTTATTCTGAATAGACAACGTCGCTGCAATAAAGTAGATGGAGTTAAAACTCAGATAAAAGAGATTTAGACAACAGAGAGACATGGATACAGGGTGAACAAAAATATTCAATGGATCACAATCTTGTGCAAACTCAGGCAAAATGGGTAACACTAACAATAATGGATAACGAAGGCGAAAGCATTTCAGCATAGACCATGAAGTAGAGTCAATCTGAATGTAAATACTGGCTACTACTTGCCAAGGACACAAGCAGCAGAACAGTTTTAGACAACGAACAGTATTCCATTGCCCATCACTGCATTAAACAGGAACTCATTGGAATTGTTAAAAAAAGGTTTGGGGATAATTCAGTGAAACTTCTATTTTCGTATAATCTTGTCAATCACACTGGCCACAGTGATATTGGAAGAGAGGTTGGGAGAATTTTTCAGTGTTTCTTTGAATAACACATTGTGCAACTGGCCATGGATGTAACTATGTCAGATCGACCGTTGTTTGATGGAACTTAGTGACTGAGTAATGTCACCTGGCGAGATCCTCTGGGAAATTGTAATAAAGTGCAGTTTAAAGGAATTTAAAGTTTTAAAGTGAATCATAAAAAGGACAAATTACAACTCGAAACAAAAATAGCCAGTTACATGAGGCTGAGAGGAGAACTGATCAAGATAAACAAGCTAAACAAGCTGAAATATGTGTTTGTAAATGAACAATGGAAAACATTTGAGGGACAACGAAAAATACACAACAGAAGGACATTCCAGTGAAACATAAAACCTCAGCAAGAAATTCCCACCCATTCCTCACTCAGGGCAAAATGGATCATATTAGATTATGAGGCTAAGACGATCATCAAAAAGTACTTAAAATCCTGAAGTAAGAGAATATTTGAGGAGAAAGTGTTAAAGGGATTGCAAAGGGTCAGCTACTAGGAGTAGGGCAGTTTGAATTGGAATCCTGATCAGGGTTTAATGATAAGACAGGAACACGGAGAAGTGAAGGTGCGGGAGGTGGTGAGAATGTTACAGAGAGTGATCCGGGCCTGAATGTTGTTATAAAGCCAGTACAGATTGCTGAAGGTGGAGGGGTTTGCAGAGATAGGGAGGGACACGTATATTTTAATTTATTCATTAACGGGATGTAGGTATCACTGATTGGACCAGCATTCTTTGTCCCAATGCGAATTGCCAAGAGGGTAGCTCAGAGTCAGCTATATTGCTGTGGGTCTGGAGTCACATGTTAGCCAGACCAGGTTAGAATGTCAGATGTCCTTCACTAAAGGAGGTAAGTGAACCTGATGCGTTTTTCCTACATATCAGCAATGCTTTTACGGTGACCTCAACAGTGCCTTGTACAGACGTAAGATGGTAAAAACAAGGGCAGCAGATGCTTGAAACCAGAGTCTAGATAATCGTGGTACTGGAAACGCACAGCAGGTCAGGCAGCATCTTGACATCCCAACTCTTACTCTCCATGCTCTGACCAATGAAGGTAACCATCCCAAATGCCTGTTTCACCAGCCTGTCTTCCTGTGACACCACTTTCAAAGAACTGTGGACCTGCATCCATGGGTCTCTGACTGACAACACTACCCAGGACCTGAACATTAACTTTACAAGTCCCACTCTGGGTTATTTTACCAAAATGGAACATTTTGCATTGATCTAATTAAACTCCATCTGCTATTCTTCAGCCCACTATCCCAGCAGTACTGTTCATCCTGTTGAATCACGGACAGCCTTCTTCACTGTCCATTTTACCACCAAATTCAGTATCACCCAAAACACTTTCTTACCAGGAAACCAATATTTCCATCCAAACCATTTAACCAAATGACAAACAATATTGGACCAACTACACCGCGGGTCACATGCCTCCAGTCAGAAAAACAACATGTCTCCCATCACCCTCTGTCGCCTACCATCAAGCCAATATTGTATCCAGTTGACTAGCTCCTCCTGAATGCCATATCGTTTTACACTGCTCTGAGCTTATTAGGAGAAAGTGAGGACTGCAGATGCTGGAGATCAGAGCGGAAAATGTGTTGCTGGAAAAGCGCAGCAGGTCAGGCAGCATCCACGGAGCAGGAGAGTCGACGTTTCGGGCATGAGCACTTCTTCAGGAATTTATTACCCAGCTTATTACCCAGTTTACCGTAGAGAACATAGAACACAGAACAGTACAGCACAAGACCCTTCGGCCATGATGCCATGCCAACCTTTTACCCAACTGTAAGATCAAACTAACCAACATACACTTCATTTTACTATCATCCATGTGCCTAACCAAGATTGTATTAAATGCACCATTACACCCATCGACCACACTCTGTGTAAAGAACCTCGATCTGAAATCTCCCCATACCCATCCTCTAATCACCTTAAAATTATGCCCCTTTATACCATGCATGCCATGGGATAAAGTGGTCTCTGACTACTCACCCCATCTTTGCCTTCACACCCTCTTATTCACCTCTACCAATTCGCCCCTCAAACCTTCTTCACTCCAATGAGAACAGCCTAAGCTCATTCAACCTTTCTTCATAAGATATGCTCTCCAGTCCAGGCAACATCCTGGTAAATCTCCTCTTCACCTTCTCTAAAGCTTCCACATCCTTCCTGTAATGAGGGGATCTGAACAGAGCATAATATTCTAAGTGGCATCAAAACAGGGCTCTCTAGAACCGCAGCATAACCTCATGGATTTACAACTCATTCCCCCAGCTAATGACAGCCAATAAAACATATTCCTTCTTAACAACATTATCAGCTTGGGTGGCAAATTTGACAGATCTCTGGTCGTGAAATCCAAGATCTATCTGTTCCTCCACACTATCCAGTATTCTGTCTTTTTCCCCGTATTCTGCAAAATGAATCACTTCACAATTTTCCAGATTTGACTTCATCTGCCACTTCTCATCCCAGCTGTACATCCTGTCAATGTCCCATTGCAACCTCCAACAGCCCTCCACACTATTCACCACTCCACCAACCAACGTCTCATTGGCAAAGTTTCCATCCCAGTCTTCCACTCACACATCCAAGTCATTCGTAAAGTCACAAAGAGCAGAGGTCCCGTAACCGCTCCCTGCCGAAAACCACTGGTCACCGATCTCCAGGATGAATGCTTTCCATCTGTCATCATTCTCTTTCTTCTATGGGCCAGGAATTCTGTATCCAGACAGATAGGTTTCCCTGCATCCCACGCTGTGTATTTTTTCAATGAGCCATAAAAGCATTTTGTCACATTCTCAAAGGATTCAGCAAGATTTGTGAGGCATAACCTGTCCCTTACAAAGCCATGCTGACTCTCTGTAATCGAACTATGGTTTTCCAAGGAATCATGAATCCTGTCTCTCAGCGTCGTCTCCAATAATCTGCGCATCACAGACTGAAGACTGACAGGTCTGTAGTTCCCAGGATTATCTCTATTCCCTTTCTTGAAAACTTGTGGCTGATTCACCTAACCTGCTCATCTTTAGACGGTGCGTGGAAACCGGAGCACCTGTCGGGAACCCATGCACACATGGAGAGAACGTGCAACCTCCACACAGACAGTCGCCTGGGGCTGGAATCGAAATCGCGTCCCTGGTGTGGTGAGGCAGCAGTGCTAACCACTGAGCTACCGTCCTGTGCCATATAACTGGCTAGAGCCCTGCTTCTGATATTTGGTTCATCAATGTTAATTTAGCATCCTTCCTCCTCCTGACGAGATGTTCTACATCCCTTGGAACCTTTTCAAATGCTTTGCTGAAGTCCATGTAGCCAACGTTGACTGCTCTGACTTCATCTATCTCTTGGCCACCTCCTCAAAGAATCTATCCTTTTTGTGAAACATTGTTTCCCCTCATCACAAAGCCGTGCTGACTATCTCTAATCAGCGCTTGCCTTTCTAAATATATGTAGCTCCTTTCCCTCAGAATCTCCACCAACAACTTACCCAGCACTGGGCTCACGGAGTTGTAATTTCCTGGTGTTTCCCTGCAACTGTTAAGTGATGAAACAGCATTAGCTGCCCTGCAGTCTTCCGGTAACTCATTGTGTCTGTTGATAATATAAATATTTCTGTTAGGGACACTGCAATCTCTTCCCTAGCTTCCCACAATAGTCTAGGATAGATCTAATGAGCTCCTGAGGATTTATCTACCTTTAATAATTTTAAGATTCTTGCACTTTTTCTTCTCTGTTGACGATTAGTGGGCGGCACGGTGGCACAGTGGTTAGCGCTGCTGCCTTACAGCCCCAGACACCCGGGTTCCATTCTCGCCTCAGGCAACCGACTCTGTGGCGTTTGCACGATGTCTGCGTGGGTTTCCTCCGGTTTCCTCCCACATTCCTAAGATGTGCGGGCCAGGTGAATTGGCCATGTTAAATTGTCCGTAGTGTTAGGTGTCGGTGTATGTGTGGGTTGCGCTTCGGTGCGTTCGTGTGGGCTTGTTGGGCCAAAGGACCTGTTTCCACACTGCAAGTAATCTATTCTACTTACGATTCTTTCCAAGACATCGCTATCTAGTTCCCGAGCTCCCATGTCTTTCTACACAGTAAATTCTGACAACACTACTTTGTCTAATTTCGCACCCACCTCCTGATAGTTAAGGTGCCCTATTCTCTACCAAGTTACTCCTTAGCCCCGATTGAAACTTGTGTAAAGATTTCGGAAATTTAAGTTAACGATATCCTCGGCACAGCCATCCTACACCCGTATCTATTCTTCCATTTAAAGTCACACCAATAAAAATACAAACCAACAGGCTTAAAACCACATTCTCTTTTGATTAAATCCGTTTCTAAGGGTCCAGTTATTGTATATTGACATATCCTTTCTAACACATTCCATCTCCTGACTTACTATCAGGCTAACACAGTTTGGTTTCAGACTGATAGCAGAAAGGGTTATGAGGGTTCTTGTTTCTCAATCTGAAAAAGGTAGCTTACAGGGTCAAAAGGTCATAGAGGCTTTAGAAATCGGGACGTTCGTGGTGACTGAAGGACATTATAGAGATAGGGAGTAATGTGCAAACTGTATGAGATTATGGACACAGAGAGTGCAGTGGTGAATGAAGGACATGATGGAGGTAGGGAGTGATGTGGGGCCAGAAAGAGGCCAAAGAGATCTGGAGGGCTGTTGGGCCTGAAGGAAGTTGCACAGATCAGGAGGATCATGGGGATTAAGGGATATTACTCTGAATGCGAGGGTCGTCGGGTCTGGATGAGATTATGGAGATGGGGGTGGGGGCGTCGTGGGGCATATTGGAGATTATGGAGTTAGGGAGGTTTGTGGGGAATGATTCAGATTACATAAATAGGAAGAGTCGTGGGAACTGAAGGAATTTATGGAGATAGGGAGAGCTGTGGGGACTGAAGGAGATTATATAGATAGTAAGTTTATAGAGAAGCACAGGAAAGAAGAGCAGGTATCGGCCATTTGACCATAGGGTTGGTCCCACCATTCAATATGATCAGGACGGATCATCTCACCCAGTACAGTACTCCTGCTTTCACACCTTACTCTGATATTATAGTGACTACTGGCATTCAGTGATACAGCGGGCTGTAGTAACTAGGACGGGGGGGGTGTCTTACAGAGATAGGGAGGGTTGTGGAAGCTGAAACAGGTGACAGATACAGGGAAGGTTTTAGGAATGGGAGGACTTTACAGGGATTTGGAGGAATGCAGGGATGGGACGTGGTAACAATCACAGGGAGGATTTTGGGAGCTCGATCTGAAATGGGTACAGTTGAGAACAGAAGTTAGTCAAACAGTCAGGACAGGCTTGCACAAGGTAGGACAAATAAATTAAGCTGCATTTATTTTAATGCAAGGGGCCTAACAGGGAAGGCAGATTAACTCAGGGCATGGTTATGAACATGGGACTGGGATTTCACAGCAATTGCAGAAGCATGGCTCAGGGATGGGCAGAACTGGCATCTTAATGTTCCAGGATACAAATGCTACAGGAAGGATAGAAAGGGAGGCAAGAGAGGAGTGGGAGTGACATTTTTGATAGGGGATAGCAGAGGGAGGATATTCCCAGAAATACATCCAGGGAAGTTAGTTGGGTGGAACTGAGAAATAAGAAAGTGATGATCACATTATTAGGATTGTATTAAAGACAACCCAACAGTCAAAGGGAATTTGCCAAACAAACGTGTAAGGAGATCTCAGCTATCTGTAAGAATAATAGGGTAGGTATGGTAGGGATTTTTAATTTTCCAAACATTGACTGGGACTGCCATAGTGTTAAAGGTTTACATGGAGAGGAATTTCTTAAGTGTGTACAAGACAATTTTCTGATTCAGTATGTGGATATACCTACTAGAGAAGGTGCAAAACTTGACCGACTCTGAGGAAATAGGGCAGGTGAGTAAGGTGTCAGTGGGGGAGCACTCTGGGGTCAGCGACCATAATTCTATTTGTTTTAAAACAGTGATGGAAAAGGATAGATCAGATCTAAAAGTTGATGTTCTAAGTTGGATAAAGGCCATTTTTGACGATATTAGGCAAGAACTTTTGAAAATTTATTGGAGGCAGATGTTCGCGGGTAAAGGGATGGCTGGAAAATGGGAAGCCTTCGGAAATGAGATAAAAGAGTCCAGAGAAGAATGTTCCTGTCAGAGTGAAAGGGAAGGCTGATAAGTATAGGGAATTCTGGATGACTAATGAAATTGAATGTTTGGTTCGGAAAAAAAGAAGGACGCATATGTCAGTTACAGACAGGATAGATCGAGTGAACACTTAGAAGAGTAGAAAGGAAGTAGGAGTATACTTAAGGGGAATTCAGGAGGGCAAAAGGCGGACATGAGATAGATCTGACAAATAGAATTAAGGAGAATGTAAAGGGTTTTTACAAATATATTAAGGAAAAAAGGGTAACTAGGGAGAGAATAGGGCCCCACAAAGATCAGCAAGGCGGCCTTTGTGTGGAGCCGCAGAAAATGTGGGAGACACTAAATGAAAATTTTACATCGGTATTTACTGTGGAAAAGAATATGGAAGATATAGACTGCAGGGAAATAAATGGTGGAATCTTGCAAAACGTCCAGATTACAAGAGAGGAAGTGCTGGATGTTTTGAAAGGGTTAAAGGCGAATAAATCCCCAAGAAATGATCAGGTGTACCCGAGAACTCTGTGGGAAGCTAGAGAGCTGATTGTTGGGCCTCTTGCTGAGATATTTGTATCATCAGTAGTCACAGATGAGGTGCCAGAAAACTGGAGGTTGGCAAAAGTGGTGCCACTGTTTAAGAAGGGTGGTAAAGACAAGCCAGGGAACGATAAATCGGTGAGCCTGACCTCGGCGGTGGGCAAGTTGTTGGAGGGAATCCTGAGGGACAAGGTGCACATGTATTTCGAAAGGCAAGGACTGATTTGGAATAGTCGACGTGGCTTTGTGCGTGGGAAATCATGTCTCACAAACTTGATTGAGTTTTTTGAAGAAGTAACAAAGAAGATTGAGGAGGGCAGAGTGATAGATGTGATCTATATGGACTTCGGTGAGGCATTCGGCAAGGTTCCTCATGGGAGCCTGATAAGCAAGATTAGAACTCATGGAATACAGGGAGAACTAGACATTTGGATACAGAGCTTGCTCAAAGTTAAAAGACAGAGAGTGGTGGTGGAGGCTTGTTTTTCAGACTGGAGGCCTGTGATCAGTGCAGAGCCTCAAGGATCACTGATGGGACCTCTACTGTTTGTCATTTACATCAATGATTTGGATGCGAGCATTAGTGATATAGTTAGTAAGTTTACAGATGACACCAAAATTGGTGGTGTGGTGAATAGCGAAGAGGGTTACAACAAGAGCTGGACCAGATGGGCTAATGGACTAAGTGGAAGATGGAGTTTAATTCAGATAAATGATAGGTGCTGCATTTTTGGAAAGCAAATCTTAGCAGGACTTATATTCGTAATGCTAATGCCCTAGGGGGTGTTGCTGACCAAAGAGACCTTGGAGTGCAAGTTCAAAACTCCTTGAAAGTAGAGTCGCAGGTAGATAGGATAGTGAAGGCGGCATTTGGTATGCTTTGCTTTATTGGTCAGAGTATTGAGTACAGGAGTTGGGAGGTCATGTTGAGGCTGTACAGGACATTGGTTAGGCCACTGTTGGAATATTTTAAGCCCTTCCAGTCTCCTTCCTATCAGAACGATTTTGTGAAACTTGAAAGTGTTCACAAAATATTTACAAGAATGTTGCCAGAGTTGGAGGATTTGAGCTACAGGGAGAAGCTGAACAGGCTGGAGCAGTTTTCCCTGGAGCTTCGGAGGCTGAAGGGTGACTTGACAGAGCTAAGGGGCAACTTTTTCACGCAGAGGATGTTACGTGTATGGAAAGAGCTGACAGAGGAAGTGGTGGAGAATGGTACAGTTGCAACATTTAAGAGACAATTGGATGGGTATATAAATGGGAAGGGTTTGGATGAATATGGGCTGGCTGCTGGCAGGTGGGATTAGATTGCGTTGGAATATCTGGTCGGCATGGAATGGTTGGACCGAAGGGTCTATTTCCGTGCTGTACATCTCTATGATTCTATCACTCATGGAGGTTATAGAAATAAATTTTGTGGTCGCGTCTGGAGGAAATTAAAGAATAAAGGTTTGTAGCTACCGAAGGAAATTACATCATTCGGGACCAACACACTTTAAAGAGACTGAGTGCGTTTTAGAGGCAGGAAGAGTTCGTAGTCATCATTAGAAATGCAGAAACTAATTTATGAGAACAGCAGGGTAACTCTGCTTTGTGCCCAGAGACAAGGAGGAGTCTAACAGCTGGAGGACGTTACTAAGGTACAGGGCTTTTCTGTTGTCATGACGGGAAGATTAAAGAGGTCATGAAGGTAGGAGGAGTTCACAGAAGTCACAAAGACACGGAGGTCTTTTGTCTGGTTTTGAAAGGACGACACTGACAGGGATGGCTTCAGGAACTGAAGAGTTGTTTTCCTTCCGTTTAGGAGAGATGTGACAGAACCCAGGATTAAAGGCAACGGCAGAAACCTGAAGAGTTATACTGGTAGGAGGAGCTGACAGGGATAAACCGGGTTGTAGGGGCGGATAGAGATAGGGGAAGGTGGTATCTATGAAACAGACAGTAGAGAAACTGACCTACATAGGGAGGGTTCTGTGGAACAGATGAATTTACAGACAAGATGGTGATAATGAAGCCTGAGATTTTTGACATATTCCTTGCCTAGCATTGTTCCTACATCATGTCCTCAGGTTCTGAATTCAAGCCCATGAACTCCTCCCTGTGCTGTTTACTGTGGGAGTGATCTTACTGGCTGTAGGATTTACTGAAGGCTCCAGATCTCACTCTCCATCTGTCTCTGGCTGACCAACAGTCTTCAATGTGGTGATGGACGAGGGAGGAATTGGGAATTCTGCTGAGTCAGGGACATCAGGAATACCTACAGGAGACAGAGAAATAGACAGAATGGGAAATTAGACTGATGAAATGAATATTACACATGGAGAATGGCACTGAGTCCCACAGAGATCTGGAAAATCCCAGTCCCCATCCATGGCCTGTGCAGTTGCTTCCCTCTGGAGTGGAGAATGCTGTTAGCACAGGATCTGGAGTAGCTGTAAGAACGAGAGACACTGACAGAGGCAACAATTAGGCCGACACAGTGAGGGATATCACATGGAGAGAGACTGAGTGATATCAGCAGAGTGCTGGAATGCATCAGGATGACACAATGGTATCATCAGAGGTGGTTCTGACCAGTGAGCACTGCTACCAGTACACAGGGAGGACTGAGCTATTGTATTGGGATAGGCTCCTCTGGTACCAGGATTATGCAGTGTGCTATAAACGGACACAGATGAGGAGGGGACAGGTCTGTTGTGAATGGAAATTCCCAAGTCCAAAGAGAAAGGTTGAAATATTGGAACACCATGGAGATGTGGATGAAGACCAAAAGAAAGAATCAGTAAGGGACTGAGTTTAATTAAAATACGACATTGTCAAACAGATTTGAGACAGGAAATTATTGGTTAAATTAAAGTAAATGCCATTTCCACCCCTCACAATTCCTCATACACCACAAGTGACATCACTTTCGCCCCTCACGTCATCGCTGATGTCACACGCTCAGTGACTTCTGTGTCCCCCACTGCCGTGTTTGCCACCACTTCCGCTCCCACCAACGCCAATCACCTGCAATCTGCTGACACCACTCCCAAGTCCCACCGTCACCATCCCCGCCCCCAGAACCCACTCCTGCTCATGACACCATCCCCATTCCCCCTCACACCACACCCACTCCAGTTACAGGCACCGTCGCTTCTCCCAGCTCCACACCTACGCCTGGTCCCAGCTCTCAGTCCTGCCGAGTTTTCACCATTCCCCCTGACCTGCCCCTCACTGAGGACGAATGATCAGTCTTCAACAAAGGCCTCCCCTTTATCCCTCTCCATCCACACATCAATTATTTATACACGCCGCGACATCAAACACTTCTTCCACCGCCTCCGCCTCAAAGCTTATTTTTACAATGAACACTCCCGCCTATTTTCTGAGAACCCCTTTTCCGGCCTCCAATACACTCTATCCACCTGGACACCCCAAGCTGGCCTATTACCAGCCTTCAAACTCTTCATTTCCAACTTCCACCGAGACATTAACCGCCTCAACCTAGCTACCCTCTCCCCCACTCCAGCCTCTCACCCTCACAACGCACAGCCCTCCACTCCCTCTGCTCAAATCCCGACCTCACCATCAAACCAGCAGATAAAGGGGGTGCAGTGGTAGTCTGGTGCACTGACCTCTACACCGCTGACGCCATGATGTGAACTCAGAGACACCTCCTCCTACCACCCCCTCTACCATGACCCACCTTCCATCAACAAACCGTCATCTCCCAGAGCATACAGAACCTCATCACCTCAGGAGGAGACCTCCCACCCACAGCTTCCAACCTCATTGTCCAGGATCCCCCACTGCCCGGTTCTACCTCCTCCCCAAGA
The DNA here is from genome assembly GCF_020745735.1 of Hemiscyllium ocellatum. Classification (NCBI taxonomy): domain Eukaryota; kingdom Metazoa; phylum Chordata; class Chondrichthyes; order Orectolobiformes; family Hemiscylliidae; genus Hemiscyllium; species Hemiscyllium ocellatum. The sequence continues at coordinate 6,517,293 of NC_083429.1, read as the reverse complement.
TCCACAAGCCTGACCACCCTGGCCGACCCATTGTCTCAGCATGCTCCTACCCCACCGAACTCATGTCTGTCTACCTCGACATTGTCATATCCCCCCGTCCAGGAACTGTCCATATATGTTCGAGACACCACCCACACCCTCCCCTCCTCCAACACTTCCGTTTCCCTGGCCCCCAACACCTCATCTTCACAATGGATATCCAATCCCTCTACACCTCCATCCACCATGACCAGAACCTCCAAGCCCTCCGTTTCTTCATCTCCCGCCGTCCACAACAGTACCGTCCACCAACACTCTCATTCATTTGGCTGAACTTGTCCTCACCCTTAATAAATTTTCCTTCAAATCCTCCCACTTCCTCCAGACCAAAGGGGTAGCCATGGGCACACGTATGTGCCCCAGCTTTGCCTGTCTCTTTGCTGGCTATTTAGAACAGTCCATCTTCCGTAGTTACAATGGCCACATTCCCCACGTCTTCCTCCGCAACATTGATGACTGCATTGGCATCACTTCGTGCTCCCTTGAGGAGTTTCAGCAATTCATCAACTTCACCAAAACATTCCATCTTGACCTTAAATTTACCTGGACCATCTCTGATACCTCCCTCCCCTTCCTGGACCTCTCCATCCCCATTAATGACAACCGACTTGACACCGACATTTTTACAAACCCACCGACTCACACAGCTGCCTAGATTACATATCTTACTACCCTACCACCTGCAAAATTCCCAACCCCTATTCCCAATTTCTACGCCTCCGCCGTACCTGCTCCCAGGTGGGCCAGTTCCACCACAGAACACACCAAATAGCCTCCTTCTTTAGAGATCGGAATTTCCCTTCCTACGTTGTAAAAGATGCCCTCCAACGCATCTCTCCACATCCCGCACCTCCGCTTTCAAACCCCACCCCTCCAACCGTAACAAGGACAAAACGCCCCTGGTGCTCACCCTCCACCCTACCAACCTTCGCATAAACCAAATCATCCGCCGCCATTTCCGCCATCTGCAAACGGACCCCACCACCAGGGATATACTTCCCTCCCCATCCCTCTCCACTTTCCGCAAAGACCATTTCCTCCGTGACTACATGGTCAGTTCCACGCCCCCCAAAAACCCACACTCCCTTCCTCGCACCTTCTCCTGCCACTGCAGGAATTGCAAAACCTGTGCCCACACCTCTCCCCTCACCAACATCCAAGGCCCCAAAGGAGCCTTCCACATCCAAACTTGTACCTGCACATCCACCAATATGATTTATTGTGTCCGTTGCTGCTGATGCGGTCTCCTCTACATTGGGAAGACTGGACACCTCTTAGCAGAGCACTTTAGTGAACATCTCTGGTACACCCATTGCAATCAACCCCACCGCCCTGTGACCCAAAATTTCAACTGCCCCTCCCACTCTGCCGAGCACATGCAGGTCCTGGGCTTCCTCCACCGCCACTTCCTCACCACCCGACACCTGGAGGAAGAACGCCTCACCTTCCGCCTCGGAACACTTCAACCCCACGGCATCAATGTGGACTTCACCAGTTTCCTCATTTCCCCTTCCCCCATCTCACCCCACCTCCAGCCTTCCAGCTAAGCACCGCCCTCATGACCTGTCCTAATGGCTTATCTCCCTTCCCACCTATCCACTCCATCCTCATCTCTGACCTATCACACCCATCCCCACTCCCATTCACACATTGTACTCATTGCTACCTTCCCCCATCCTCCACTCTGACCTATCACCTTCTTCCCCACCCCATTCACCTATTTTACTCTATGTTATTTTCTCCCCATTCCCACCCACCTCTCATTTATCTCTCCACTCTGCAGGCTCCAAGCCTCTGTTCCTGATGAAGGGCTTTTGCCCGAAACGTCGATTTTTCTGTTCCTCGGATGCTGCCTGACCTGCCGTGCTTTTCCAGCACCACTCTAATCTAGACTCTGGTTTCCAACATCTCCTTGTTTTTATATTATTGGAGGAGAAGACTATCGAGATGAGGCATGTTGTAGACACTGAACAAAGTTACAGGGATAGGGATGGTCATCTGGAATGCATTACATTTCAAATATGTGGAGGGACGATCGGGAAGGGAGGAGGTTACAGCGATAGGACCTGTTACAGGAGTTAAACATTATTGAAGACACTGGACTACAAGACATGCCATAGATACACTGTTGCAGAGTAGTGAGATTTAATATAACAGAACTTACATTGGGGCGGTGATTGAGCCTGGGGTGTGTGTGTGTGTGTGTGTGTGTGTGTGTGTGTGTGTGTGTGTGTGTGTGTGTGTGTGTGTGTGTGTGTGTGTGTGTGTGTGTGTGTGTGTGTGTGTGTGTGTGTGTGTGTGTGTATGTACTGTGCTCCCCTCCAGCACTGTATCTATGTCATGTTGTGTTAACAGATGTTTGGAGCGCTCTCATTGTTCTTTGCTCTGTGCACTGTGGGGGATCTTACCTCACTACAGGATTTATTGAAGGCAACAGATTTCCCTCCCCTTTGTCTCTCTCTGGCAGACCAACTGCGTTCAATGTGGTGATGGACGATCCAACCAGCAGCTGGGAAGGCTATTGAGTCAGGGCTTTCCTGGGTACCTACAGGAGATAGAGAAATGGACAGAATGGGAAATTAAACAGATGCAGTGAGGGTTACACATGGAGAATGGTACTAAGTTCCACAGATATCTGGAAAATGGAGCGATACTAAGTAATTGTCCCAGATTGCTGGAAGATGTCAGGATCACACAGTCATGTTGGAAGAATGGGTTTAGCTTCATGATGCCCTGGTATCAGTGCTCAGGGATGAGCACCCAGTGAGCAAGTGAAGTGGTGGCCTAGTGGTATTATTGCTAGAGAATGTATCCAAAACCTCAGCTAATGTTCAGGGGAGGCAGGATTGAATCCCGCCATCTGAAAATGAGATATTTGAAATCAATAATTTTAAAAATAATTATTAACAATCCTCAATTAAGTATGAAACCATTGCTGAAGTGCAACAAATCCAAACACTTGTCCTTTAGATGAGGACATCTGCCCATCCTGACATGGTCTGCACAACGTTCCCACAGCAAAGTGTTTACCTCTCGATTACCCTCTGAAATGGTCGAGAAAGTTACTCAGTTCATGGGCTTCTAGGGCTGGGCAAGAAAGGGTGGTCAGCCAGAGGTACCCACATCCCATACCTGATTTTATATGTAACCCATTAGGATGGTCCCCCTGGAACTGTGCTGGGACCTGTGTCCTGGCCAGACATGTCAGTAGGTTATTGAACAGGGGATTAAACTGACAGAGAGGATGCAGGTAAAAGGAGCTTTCCAAATCCAAAGGGAAAAGGTGAAGCAATGGAACAACATGGGAATGTGGCTGAAGACAAGCAGAAAGGAACAGGATGGGACAGAGTTTTACTACAATTGTACGTCAGCAAATAGATTTGTGTCAGAAAATTGTAGAAGAGAGGATATTATGTTTTTTTTAATGGACAACGTTGCTGCAATAAGTTAGATGGATTTGTGACACAGAGATGAAGGAGATTTAGACACCAGGGAGACATGGATAAAGGGTGAACAAAAATATTCAGTGGTTCGTAATCTTGTGCAAACTCAGGCAAAATGGGCCACGCTAACAATAATGGATAACAAAGGCATTACAGAAAAAGAATTTGGCCGCAGATCATGAAGTAGAGTCAGTCTGAATGCAAATTCTGGCTACTACTTGCCAAGGACACAGGCAGCAGAACACTTTTAGCCACTGAACAGTATTTCGTTGCTCATCACTGCATTAAACAGGAACTCATTGGATTTTTTTAACAAAGGCATTGTGATAATTTTGGACATCTTCAATATTTGTATAATCTGGAACAATCACACGGTCAACATTGACATTGGAAGAGGAGTACGGTTATTTTTTTTTTCAGTGTTTCTTTGAAAAACACATTGTCCAACTGTTAAGGGACATAACTATCGCAGAGAGACCATGTAATGAAACTTAGTGAATGAGTAATGTCACCTGCAGAGATCCTTCGGGAAATTGTAATAAAGTGCAGTTTAAATAAATATAAAGTTTTATAGTGAATCACATAAATGACAAGCTACAACTAGGAACAAAAATAGCCAATTACATGAGTTTGAGAGGAGAACTGACCGAAGTAAACAGGCTAAACAAACTGAAATATGTGCCTGTAAATGAGCAGTGGAAAACATGTGAAGGGGCAATGCAAAACACTCAACAAAAGGACATTCAATTGAAACAGTAAAAACCTCAGCAAGAAATCCCCACTGATCCCTCACTCAGGACAAAAGGGATCATACTAGATTATGAGGCTGAGAAGATCACCAAAAAGTACTTAAAATCCTGAAGTGAGAGAGTGTTTTAGGAGTAAATGTTAAATAGATTGCAAAGGATATGCTAGCAGGACGAGGGCAGTGGGAAGGGGAACCACTGTCAGGGTGGAAAGGAACAGGGAGAGGTGAAGGTGCTGGAGATGGTGAGAGTGTTACAGAGAGTGGTCAGGGTGTTACAAAGCCAGTACGGATTGCTGCAGCTGGAGGGGTTTGCCGAGGTAGGGAGGGACATAGGTATTTTTATTTATTCATTCATGGGGTGTGGGTGTCACTGCCTGGAACAACATTCTTTGACCCCACTGCTAATTACCCAGAGGGTAGCTCAGAGTCAGCCATATTTCTGTGGGTCTGGAGTCACATGTTAGCCAGACCAGGTTAGAATGTCAGATGTCCTTCCCTAAAGCAGGTCAGTGAACCTGATGAGTTCTTCCCACTGATCAACAACGCTTTTATAGTGGACTGACCAATGTCTTGTACAGATACAACATGATGTCCCAACTCCTAATCTCAACGCTCTGCCCAATGAAGGTAACCATCCCAAATGCCTGCTTCACCAGCCAGTCTACCTGTGACACCACATTCAAAGAACTGTGTACCTGCATCCCTGGGTCTCTGACTGACAACACTACCCAGGGCCCGAACATTAACTGTACAAGTCCCACCCTGGTTTGTTTCACCAAAATGGAACACTTCACATTTATCTAGTTAAACTCCATCTGCTATTCTTCAGCCCACTCTCCCAGCAGTACTGTCCATCCTGTTGGATCATAGATAACCTTCTTCACTGTCCACTTTACCACCAATTTCAGTGTCACCCAAAACAATTACTTACCAGGAAACCAATGTTCCCATCCAAACGATTTATCCAAATGACAAACAACAGTGGGCCCACTGCACCACAGGTCACATGCCTCTAGTCAGAAAAACAACATGTCTCCAATTACCCTCTGTCTCCTACCATCAAGCCAATTTTGTATCCAGTTCACTAGCTCCTCCTGAATGCCATATCCTTTTACACTGATCTGAGTTTATCACCCAGTTTACCAAACAGAACATAGAACACAGAACAGTTCAGCTCAAGACCCTTCGGCCATGATTTCATGCCAACCTTTTATCCAACTGTAAGATCAAACTAACCTACATACCCTTCATTTTACTATTATCCATGTGTCTGTCCAAGAGTCTATTAAATGTCCCAGATGTGTCTAATCTTACTACCACCATTGGCAGTCCATCCAACCACCTACCATTCTCTATCCATTTATCCATCCTCTAATCACCTTAAAATTATGTTGCCTTGTAATAGCCATTTATTCCACAGGAGGAAAAGTCTCTGACTATTCACTCTCTCTGTGCCTCCTATCATCTTATTCACCTCCACAAAGTCACCCTGCCCCCTTCTTCACTCCAATGAGAAAAGCCTTAGCTCCCTCAATCTTTCTTTGTAAGAAATGCCCTCCATTCCAGGCAGCATCCTGGTAAATCTCCTGTGTACGCTCTCTAAAACGTGCACATCCTTCCTGTAAACAGGGGACCAGAACTGAACACAATCTTCCAAGTGTGGTCTCACCAGGATGCTATAAAGATGAAGTAAAACCTCACGGCTCTTACAGTCAATCCCCTTGCTAAGGAAAGCCAACACAACGTATACCTTGTTAACAACCCTACCAACGTGCGTGGCGATTTTGAGGCATTTATGGACACGGACCCCATGATCTCTCTGTTCCTCCACACTGCCAAGTATTCTTTCACCCTGTATTCTGTATTCAAATTCCACCTTCCAGAATGAATCACTTCACACTTTTCCAAATGGGACACCACCTGCTACTTCCAGCCCAGCTCTGCGTCCTGTCAATGTCCCATTGCAACCTACAACAGCCCTCCACATTACCCACCGCTCCACCAACCTTCATGTTATTGGCAAACTTACTAACTGACTCTCCAACATCCACATCCAAGTCATTTATAAAAATCACAAAGAGCAGAGTCCCAGAGCCGACTGTAACAGAACCCCATTGGTCACTGAGCTCCAGGCTCACTATGTCCATCTGCTGCCATAATCTGTCTTCTTTGGGCCATCCAATTCTGTATCCAGACAGATAGATTTCTCTGTATCTCAACATTCCGTCTTTTCTGAATGAGCCATGAACATATTCTGCCATATCCTCAAAGAATTCAATAACGTTTGTGAGGCATGACCTGCCACACATAAACCCATACTGACTGTCTAAAATTTAACTATGGTTTTCGAAGAAGTCATAAACCCTGTCTGTCAGAGTCCTCGTCAGTAATCTGCACACCACAGACATAAGACTAAATCTGTAATTCCCAGGATTCTACCTCCGTAACATGGCTTGGAATTTACAAATCTTCCCTCCTCTGCCATGTTCCCCAGAAGGGCACTGGAGGGTGGTGGGCGTTACAGAGATAGAGAGGAATATCAGGACAGGAGGGTTTTGCAGACAGTAGGAGGGTTGCAGTGCCAAAAGGAGGATTCAGTGATTGTGAGGTTTCATGGTGATGAAGGTATTTGAGGAGGGAGGGAGGATTGTAGGCAAATGAAAGGTTTCACAGTTTAGGTATTATGTTAGGACTGCAAGTGGTTACTGAGTTGGGGAGGGTGTAAGCACTGGTCGATATTACAGAAACATGTGGTTTTGGTTGCAATGGCCGGAAGAGGATTCAGGAAGCTGGAGAGTATGGGGTCTGAACGAGGTCACACAAATGGGAAGAGTTGTCAGGAGTGGAGGTGTTTACAGAGACAGCAATGGTCTGATCTGGAGCAGAGGACCCAGATTGGGAGGGATGTGGGGACTGGAGGTGGTTTCACAGGGAGGGAGGACCATAGAGCCACAGGAGGTGACAGAAATGTGGAGAGCTGAAGGGCTGACAGGGGTTCATGGAGATGGGAATGTTGGGAGGGATGGAGAAGTTTACAGGGATAAGCGTGTTTATAGGACAGGGCTGGATCACAGACAGGGACTGTTTTAGGGAGCTGAGCAGATTACAGAGATTAAGGGGTTTGTATCGACTGGAAGAACAAACAGAGATATGCAAGGTCATCGCGACTGAAGCTGTTTATAGATATAGGAAGTCCTAGGTTCTGGGGGTTGCAGAGGCTGTGGAATCTGGATTTCTTTTCAGAGACTGGGATAACAATTTTGGTCAGAAACAGTTTCACAGATAAGGGAGCATAGCACAAACAAGGGGAAGGTGATGTTTAAACAGATAGTGGTTTAAGAGCTGGACACGGTTATGGAGATGTGTAGATGATGGAGACACAGGAGGAGCTTACATCGACATGGGGGTGATAGTGACAGGGCGGTCTTAAATAGATAGTGGGTTTTGTAGGGACTGGATTGGGAGAGGCACAGGCATGGAGTGAGTTCGACAAATCAGGAATACTGCAGAGACCTGAGAGGATGACACTGATAGGGATGGTGGTCGAGTCTCCACAGACTGTTGGTGTTTAGGGAATGGAAGGGAATGGAAGAGATTTGGTAGAAAGGGAGGGATATAAGAGCTACAGGAGCTTATGGAGGGTCGAAGAGTTGGAGCAATTTGCAGAGGTAGGTTTCTCAGACAGGAGTAGGTTATAGATAGTGAGGATTGTGTGGTCTGAGTAAGTCAAAAAGAGGAGAGTTTTCAGGTCTGGAAGAGTTTACACTGACAGGGACAGTTGAAGAGACTGAATCAAAAATGCCTGGAGAAGGTTACACAGATAGGGAGGTGAGTAGGGACTGAAGGTTAATACACAGACATGGAGGGTTGTATTGTTAGACGGAGCTGAGAGGGATAGACACCGGTGTAGGGATTTACACAGATAGAGAAGGTTGTGTTTTTGGGGAAGATTACAATGATACAGACAGTGTGAGGGAGTGTTTAATGGACTATAGAAGAGCTCAGAGAGAATGAATTCTGGAGAGTGGAGAAGATTACAGACACAGAGATGGCTGTCGGTTTGAAAAAAGCTTCTCCAGATTCTCGGTGGCGTAAAGCTGGAGGGAGGTTATAACAGTGAGTGTTGCCAAGACTTAATTAATTCACTGAAATAGAGCAGGTCTCAGCACATAACTGTCAAAGGGAAGTTGAAACAGTCCAGATGAGTTTTCAGAGATACAAATGTTTTTGGGAGTTTCAATAGGGAACATTGATTGGGAGTGCTGTACAAAATGGCAATAGTTATAGGGAGGGTTCTAAAAGCAGGAAGAGGTGACAGATATATCGATCTTTGCAAGGACTGTAGAAGCTTACATAGGCAAGGAGTGTTTTAGAGACTGGAGGAGATTACAGTGTTAAGGAGAATATTGGGGATAAGGCCAGGTGTAAGAGACGGGGATGGTTTACAGGGCTGGACAATAACCTGAATAGAATCGCCATAGTGGGGAGCAGGCCATTCGGCCCAACCAGTCCATTCCAAATCTCTGAAGAGCATCTGACCCAGACCCACCCCTCTCCCTATACATTAAACACTGCATTTCTCATGGTGAACTTAAAGCACACATTCCTGAATACCACAGTCAATTTATGATGGCCAGTTCACTGATGGTGCAAATATTGGACACACACAGCAAGGGAGCGACACACAAACATACACAGGGTGGGAGATACCCGCAGGCACACAGCGAGGGAAGGACATGCGCGCACACACACACACACTAACACACACAGTGTGGGGGATACAGGCAGGTATACAGCAAGGGAGCGACACGCAAACACACAAAGTGAGGGACATACCCACAGACAGAGAGCGGGGGAAGGATACGCGCACACACACACACACACACACACACACACAGTGAGGGAAGGACATGCACACACACACACCCACACACCCACACACATACACACACACACCGAGGGAGGGACATGCACACACACAGCGAGGGAGGGGGGCACACACACACAGCGAGGGAAGGACATGCACACACACACAGCGAAGGAAGGACATGCACACACACACACACACACACAGTGAGGGGGTTACACCCAGAAACACAGCGAGAGAAGGACATGCACGCTCACACACTCAGCGAGGGTGGGACATGCACACACACACACACAGTGAGGGGGATACGCCCAGAAACACAGTGAGGGAAGGACATGCACGCTCACCCACTCAGCGAGTGTGGGACACGCGCACACACGCACCGAGGGTGGGACACGCACACAGCAAGGGAGGGACAGGCACATATACAGCGAGGGAGGGACACATACACATACAGCGAGGAAGGGACAAACACACACACAGCGAAGAGGGGAACATGCATTCGCGCGCACACACACACACGCACACAGACACAGCGAGGGAAGGACACTCACACACAGTGAGGGGAGGACATGCACACACACACACACACACACACAGGCACACACACAGACTGAGGGGGATACACGCAGATACACAGCGAGGGAAGGACATGTACACACACACAAACAGCGAGGGGGATACACACAGACACACAGCGAGGGAAGGACATGCACACACACACAGTGAGGGGGATACACCCAGAAACACAGCGAGGGAAGGACATGTACGCTCACACACTCAGCGAGGGTGGGACATGCCTCACTTGCAGTCACACTCTGTTGTGCCTGATCACTAGCTGAATGTGAGTTACTTAATCTCCCAGGTGTGACTGCCACCTGAAACAAAGCGTCCAGGTAACTCTCCCCCTCCCGGATGTGCCGCAGTGTTTGAAGCTCAGATTCTAGATCATCAAATCTGTCTTCCTGTTTGTCCTATGTAGTGTTTTGTGCAGTCCTTGCATTTGCCAAAAATGGATACCCGCGTAATTTCTTCAACAGATGCCTGAAGGAAAAACAACCAAACGAGGACATGCCACAACCCAAAGGACTAGCTACACTACCATATGTCAAGAGCATTTCCGAACTGACAGCCAGACTACTGCGACCACTCGGACTCATAACAGCACACAAACCAACAGCCACTCCCAGACAATACTCACCAGGACAAAGGATCCGATACCCAGCATGAACAAAACCAATGTAGTGTACAAAATCCCATGCAAGGACTGCACAAAACACCACATAGGACAAACAGGAAGACAGCCAACGATCCGCATATTTCACCCATGATTCTGTGCAGTTATGAATATTCTCTACAAACTCACCGATCACCTCAGACGCATGCGCAGTTTGGTTCCTATGTGGCTCATGCGCAGTGTCACATTGGTCAGGACAGAGAGAGAGAGACACGGAGCTGCTTTCTCCGGCAGCGGCTGCGATCAGCTTCAGAGAGCGGCGCTCAGAGCCGGGGTGTGGGAGCCTCGCTGGGAGAAAGGAGCGGAGAGAATTCACAACTCTTGGATACAGGTAAAAAAATCCCGAAAAAGCCCCTCCAGGCCCGGGGTAGGAGGTGGCGGTCTCTGATCAGGGAAGCGGCCGAGGGTCACGGCCGCCATTTGTTTGAGGGAAGAGGGAGCGCGGGCCTCAGGGCAGCCATCTTGAGAAGGTCAAGGTGCAGGAGGGCGGGGCTATCTGGATCTGTAGAACAATCAGAGGAAAGGGAAGACCCATTGTTATTGATGAATTCCATGAACACAGCGTCACTGGGCGATCCCGCAGGAATATCCTCTCTCAGTCCTGCTGTGATGTTTCACCCAATCAGAACCAGCAGCTCTCCTCCTCTCTCAGCTCCCCTTCTGTCCTTCCTGCAGCATCTGTCCCCTGGGGCATTGAGCTACCTGTCCTGTCCCTCCCTCAGCTGTTGTTCTGTAATACCTGTGATATCCCATTCCCATCTTAGATTACTTCACTAAAGACAGGGATGCACTCGATGGATTTCTCTTAACATCAGCGATTGTTTAATACTCATTTACAGGTTTTTAATTGCATCTCTTTTAAAGAGTTCAATTCACATTAATTCATGTGCAATGGTTTCTGGATAAATTGCCTCACAATAATAGCACTCGGCCATTGCTTCGTCTGCTCACAGGTTGAGCATCCCAGTGCAAGATGAATCGAAACCCTTTCTTCCTGCACAATTGTTTGATCCTGTACTCTGGTGATATCACTCAGTATCTCTCCATGTGGGATACCTCACTGTGAGGGTCTAATTGCTGCCTCGGTCAGCGTCTCTCTCTCTTGCAGCTCCTCCAGCTCCTGAGCCAACAGAATTCTCCAAAGAGATGAGGAAACACAGACCAGGAATGGAGACTGGGATTTTCTAGATCTCTGTGGGCTCAGTGCCATTCTATATGTGTAACCCTAACAGCATCAGTCAAATTTCCCATTCTGCCTGTTTCTGTGTCTTCTACAGGTATTCAGGAAGTCCCTGATTCAATAGACTTGCCAGCTGCTGGTTGGGAAGATGGTTGGTCAGCCAGAGAGATAACGGTCAGGGAGGTCGGGAGCCTTCAATAAATCCTGCCGCCAGGTAAGATCATTCCAATGCGCAGAGCAGAAAGCGATGAGAGGGCTCCAAACATCAGCTAACAAGTCATGATATAGATATTGTGCTGAAGGCAAAGCACAGCACAGACACACTGAAGGCTCAATCAAAACCTTTACTTTAAGTTTTGTTGTACTGAGACAGTATCAGGAGTTCCCATTTTTCAATCCAGGCATGTGCTGTCTTGATGAGCACCAGGACAATTCAGGGGAAAGCAGGCCTGCAATGAGACAGTGGTCATGCTGCCTGGGATCTTTCTGTTCCCTATTCCTTCTCCAACACTGTATCTACGGCTTGTCTTTTGGACCAGTGTCTTCAATCATTCTAATTCCTATAACAGTTCCTATCTCTGTCATCTCCTCCCCTCTCACCAATTACTTCACATATTTGAAACCTCCAGTCCAGACGACCATCCATATCACTGTAACTTGATTCAGTCTCTACAACATGCCTTGTCTCGATAGTCTCCTGCTCCAACAACTGGAGACATAGGGTCTGTTTCTGTGCTGCCTGACTCTTCGGCTGAGGTTTCTGAAATGGAATGAGTCACATTTACCTGAGTTTGGCCCATATCCCTTCAAATCTTCTCCTCTCCATGTACTTGACCAAGTGTCTTTTCCATGTTGTAATTGTACTTGTTTTTACCATTTCCTCTGACAGTCCATTCCGTCTATGCACCATCCTCTGTGGAAAATGTTGCACCCCAGCTCCCTCTTTAAATCCTTGCTCTCTCACCTCACGTTTATGCCTCTAACTTTGGACTCCCCTACCCTTGGCTGTTCACTTTTCTTAGGCCCTACATGGTTTCATAAACTTTTATAACGTCACCCCGTGACCTCCTCTGCCCAGGAGAAATATTGACAACAATGTTACAAATTTGTCCAACTCATGTACTCAATGCTCTGCCCAATGAAGACAAGTGTGCCAAATGCCGCTTTCCCCACCCTGTCCCCCTGTGATGCCAGTCCAAGAAACAATGTAACTGCACCCCTTGGGCTCTCTCTGTCCAGTACCCGACCATTAACTGTATTAGTCCTCCCTGGTTTGTCTGAAATAAATAACACCTGAATGCATCTCCATCTTCCATTCCTTAGCCTGCTGGCCCAGTTGATTAACATCCCCTTCAATAACTATATTTCCTGCCCACTCTTCCACTACTCTTGGTATTCGCAAACATACTAATCGGGACTCCTATGTTTTCACTCAAATTGTTTACATGAATCGTGCGCGACAGTGGTCCCAGCACCAATTCTTACAGCACACCGCTGGTCAGAGGCCTCCAGTCTAAACAACAACCCTCTCTCACCACCCTCTGTCTCCCACTGTCATCCCATTGTATATCCCATTGCTGGCTAGCTCTCCGTGACCCCTTGTGATCTATGAGGAGAAAGTGAGGACTGCAGATGCTGGAGATCAGAGCTGAAAATGTGTTGCTGGAAAAGTGCAGCAGGTCAGGCAGCATCCAAGGAACAGGAGATTCGAAGTTTTGGGCATAAGCCCCTCTTCAGGAAGGGCTGAAGAAGGACTTATTCCTGAAGAAGGGCTTATGCCCGAAACGTCGAATCTCCTGTTCCTTGGATGCTGCCTGACCTGCTGCGCTTTTCCTGCAACACATTTTCAGCCCTTGTGATCTACCCTAACGAACCAATGTGTCATGCTACACCCTGACCAAGGGTTTGCTGAAGCCAGAAACAACGTCTGTTGCTCTGCCTTCATCTGTCTTCTTGGTCGCATCTTGAACAAACTCCAGTCAAGTTTGTGAGACATGCTTTCCCACGCGAAAAGCCATGCTGGCTGTCCGTAATCAGTCCTTATCTTTCCAAATGCATGTAAGTCCTACCTCTCAAAATGACCTCCGACAACTGACCCTCCGAGCAGAACGCTTTAGGGAACATCTCCGGGACACCCGCACCAATCAACCACACCGGCCCGTGGCCCAACATTTCAACTCCCCCTCGCGCTCTGCCGAGGACATGGAGGTCCTGGGCCTCCTTCACCGCCGCTCCTTCACCACCAGGTGCCTGGAGGAAGAACGCCTTATCTTCCACCTCGGGACACTTCAACCCCAGGGCATCACTGTGGGCTTTAACAGTTTCCTCATTCCCGTTCCCCACACTTCACCCCAGTTCCAAACATCCAGGTCAGCACCATCCCCATGACTTGTCCGAACTGCTTATCTTCTTTTCCACCTATCCACTCCACCCTCCCCCACCTGTCACCTTCATCCCCTCCCCGACTCACCTATTGTACTCTATGCTACTTTCTGCTCACCCCCACCCTCAGGCTCTCTGCCTGTATTCCTGATGAAGTGCTTTTGCCTGAAACGTTGATTTTACTGCTTCTTGGATGCTGCCTGAACTGCTGTGCGTTTCCAGCACCACTAATCCAGAATCTGGTTTCCAGCAACTGCAGTCATTGTTTTCACCCTGTTTTTACCAACAACTGACCCACCCTGATGTCTGGCTCATCAGTCTGTAGTTCCCTGGCTTTCTCTTGCAGCCTTTGTTAATTAAGGAGATGACATTATAATCCTAGTCAGAGAGTCATACGCACTGTTTGGTAAATGCTAACCGTACTCTAAAACTGATCTCGTCCTACCTGCCTGTTCCTTGATCATATCCCTTCAAACCTTTCCTATTCCTGTACTAATCCTAGTGTCTTTTAAACATTGTAATTGTCCCCATGTTCACCCCTTACTTGCGAAGTTCATTCAAACACAACCCACCCTCTATGTAACAACATGCCTCTTATGTCTTATTTGTTAACTTTGTGTTTTAACATCTCCAGCACCTCCTTTTCGATAATGTGGACTCATTTCCAGACATTGGCTCATAGAGATGAACAGCACGGAAACAGATCCTTTGGACCAACTCCTGCATGACGTATCTAGTCACATTTGCCAGGATTTTGCCAATATCCCTCTAAACCCTTCCTATTCATACACCCATACACATGCCTTTTAAATGCATTTCTATCAGCCTTCACTATTTCCTCTGGCAGCTTATTCCATAAACTCTGCTGGAACCAATTGTTCTTTAGGTCCCATTGAAAGTTGTTGTGGTTCTGTTCACCGAGCTGAAAGTTTTTGCTGCAAACATTTCGTCCCCTGGCTAGGGGACATCCTCAGTGCTGTTGGAGCCTCGTGTGAAGCGCTGCTTTGATGTTTCTTCCGGTATTTATATTGGTTTGTTCTTGCCGCTTCCGGGTGTCAGTTTCAGCTGCAGTGATTTGTATATGGGGTCCAGGTCGATGTGTCTGTTGATGGATGTTCTTGCCGCTTCCGGGTGTCAGTTTCAGCTGTAGTGGTTTGTATAATTGGGTCCAGGTCAATGTGTCTGTTGATGGAGTTTTGGGGATGAATGCCATGCTTCTAGGAATTCGCTGGCTGTTCTCTCTCTGGCTTGTCCAATGATAGTGGTGTTTTCCCAGTCAAATTCATGTTGCTGGTTGTCTGAGTGTATGGCTACTAGGGAGAGCTGATCGTGTCGTTTTGTGGCTAACTGATGTTCATGGATGCGGATTGTTAGCTGTCTTCCTGTTTGTCCTATATAGTGTTTTGTGCAGTCCTTGCATGGTATTTTGTAAACTACGTTAGTTTGGCTCATGCTGGGTATTGGGTCCTTTGTTCTAGTGAGTTGTTGTCTGAGCGTGGATGTTGGCTTGTGTGCTGTTATGATTCCTAAGGGTCGCAGTAGTCTGGCTGTCAGTTCTGAGACGCTCCTGACGCATGGTAGTGTGGCTAGTCCTTTTGGTTGTGGCATGTCCTCGTTCCTTGGTCTATCTTTTAGGCATCTGGTGATAAAATTGCGTGGGTATCCGTTTTTGGCGAATACCTTGTATAGATGTTGCTCTTCCTCTTTTCGCAGTTCTGGTGTGCTGCAGTGCGTTGTGGCCCTTTTGAATAGTGTCCTGATGCAGCTTCGTTTGTGTGTGTTGGGGTGGTTACTTTCATAGTTGAAGTCTTGGTCTGTGTGTGTTGCTTTCCTGTGTACCCTTGTGGTGAATTCTCCTTTGGGTGTTCTCTCTACTAACACGACTAGGAATGGGAGTTGGCTATCCTTTTCCTCTTCTCGTGTGAATCGGATTCCTGTGAGTGTGGCGTTGATGATTCGGTGTGGTGTTTTTTCTATTTCTGTGTTTTTGATGATTACAAAGGTGTCATCAACATGTCTGATCAAGAGTTTGGGTTGGATTTGTGGTAGGGCTGTATGTTCTAACCTTTGCATAACTGCCTCTGCTATGAGTCCCGAGATTGGTGATCCCATTGGGTGTTCCGTTGATTTGTTTGTATATCTGATTGTTGAATGTAAAGTGTGTGGTGAGGCACAGGTCCAGTATTTTAAGTATGCCGTCCTTGTTGATAGGTTCTGGCTAAGGCGGTTAGCGCAGGATGTGTTCTGTTATGTATGTCCAGTAGGTTGGCTATTGTTTCTCTGGCTAGGGTTTTGTCAATCGAAGTGAACATTGCCGTAACGTCGAATGATACCATGGTTTCTTCTTTGTCTATGTGTGTATTCCTGATGATGTCCAAGAATTCCTGTGTTGATTGTATGGAGTGTTAGGATCCGCTGACTAGGTGTTTCAGTTTTTGTTGTAGTTCTTTGGCCAGTTTGTATGCTGGTGTCCCTAGTAGTGATACTATGGGTCTGAGTGGGATGTCTGGTTTGTGTACGTTGGGTAGTCCATAGAATCTGGGGGTGTTATTGCTTTCAGGTTTCATTCTTTGCTGGTCCGCTTTGGTTATCTGTCCGTTTTTTTTTTGTAGATTCCTTCGTGTGTTGTTTATTCTATTGGTGAGTTGTTGTGTGGGGTCGGAATCCTTCATTTGGTAGGTGTTGGTGTCTGCGAGTAGTTGTTGTGCTTTACTGATGTAGTCTGATTTATCTAGGATGACCGTCATTCTGCCTTTATCTGCCGGTAGTATGATTATGTTCTTGTCATTTTTCAGTGCTTTCAGTGCTTCCCTCTCCTTGGTGTTGAGGTTATGTGTTTGTCGTTTTCTTATCATCATGGGTACTACCGTTTGTCTCACTGTTTGTTGTGTCTCTTCTGTCAGACCATTGTTCCTGGGTGTGCATTCTAGTGCTGCTAGGAAGTCTGCTGTGTTGGCATCCCTGTGGTTGTATTTGAGTCCCTTGGCCAGTATAGTTCTTTCCATGTCTGTGAGCTGTCTGTGGGAGAGGTTTTTAACCCAGGTGTGTGTTGTAGTGTCCTCCTTTTTGAGTGTTAGTTTGTCCATTTTTTTCTCTTAGTGCTGTTTTTTTGCGGAGTGTTGTCCTGTTCTGTCCTATAGGGATAGCCTGTTCTCTGGTCCGGGTCCAATCCTGATTAGTGGTTTTTGACATTAACGAATTTTGGCGCGCAATTTCTTGCTTGCATTTGTGCAGTCGGTTGTGAGCGTCTGTGATCATTACCTGGACCATCCTGAATCCGTTCCTCTTGGCTGTTTCCCTGGCTTGTAGATTATTTACTGGAGGTCTGTACTTGACACACTGTGGCAGGATTTGATTTTTTCTGCATTCGTGGAGGAACCGGAGTTGTTCATATGCTGCGCTTAGGCGGTTAGCGCAGGATTCCCATCTCCTGGCTTGTTTCAGCGTTTCTCGCCCGTAAGTGTTTAAAGTCTGATTGAAGATTTGTAGCTCGGGTATCCGTTGTTGTGGTTCTGTTCGCGGAGCTGACAGTTTTTGCTGCAAACGTTTCGTCCCCTGGCTAGGGGACATCCTCAGTGCTGTTGGAGCCTCGTGTGAATCGCTGCTTTGATGTTTCTTAAGAAACATCAAAGCAGCGCTTCACACGAGGCTCCAACAGCACTGAGGATGTCCCCAAGCCAGGGGACGAAACGTTTGCAGCAAAAACTTTCAGCTCGGCGAACAGAACCACAACAACGTATACCCGAGCTACAAATCTGCAATCAGACTTTAAACCCATTGAAAGTTCCCCTCGCACTTTAAAGCTATGTCCTCTCGGTTTGGAATCCCCCAGCCTGGGGAAAAGACCTTGTCGATTGACCCTATCGATGACCATCATGATATTAAACACCTTTATCGGGTAACTCCTCAACCTCCCATGTTAAAGTGAAAACAGCCCCAGCTTATTCAGCTTTTCCCTGTAGCGCAAATCCTCCAAATCTGGCAACATCATTGTTCATTTCTTCTGAACCTTTTCAAGTTCCTTCCGATGGCATTGAGACCAGAATTGCACTCAGTATTCCAATAGTAATCGGGCCAAACACTGTTGAGTTCTCTGAGCTCCCCAGTATTTATCCACAGTAAGCTCCAAAGTGAAATATTTGTTTAGAATCTTATAATTTCACACATCGTTGGCTTCATTGATCATTGAGGATACTGATTTTGTCCCTTGCTCTTCTTTTGCTCTTGATACACTTTTAGAATCTCTTTCAATTCTCCTTAACTTTCTCTGCCAATGCTATCTCATGTCCCCTTTTTGCATTACTGATTTCCATCCAAAGTGTATTTCTACATCCTTGATGCTCCTGAAGAGATTCCCTTGAGTCAGCCAGTTATATCTGACATGTGCCTCCTTTTTTCTTCTTCAGAGCCTCGAAACTCAGCCAATGTTTCCTAATGCTGTCAGCATTGAGCTGCACACTAACAGGAACATGCTGGCGCTGAACGCTCCTTTTATCTTGGTTTTAAGATATTCCTCCTTGCCAGACTTCCCTTTACCTGCAACTAGCCTCCCCATATTTACTCTAAAAAATCCTGCCTAATACTATCTTGCTCCATTGTATAACTTGAACTTGTGGACCAGGCCTGTCCTTTTCCATCGCAATTTTCCATCGCAATGACTGGGAGTTTCTGGAACAGGCTTAACAAATTCATTCCATCCAAATGCTCAACACTGCGGCAGTCCCAGTCCAGGTCTGGAAAGGTTAAAATCTCCGACTGCTACAAACCTAATCATCTAACAGATATCTGAGATCTCCTGACATATTTGCTCTTTCATCTCCGATTGCCTATCGCTGTAAACTGATGACCAATTTCTATTTCTCAGTTCCACCAATATCGCTTAATGGGCGATCCTGCATGAATACTCCCCCTAGGTACTGCTGGGATTTTTTCCCCCCCCAATCAAAAACACCAGCTCTCCTGCTGTTTTGCCTCCTGTTTTATCCTTCCTGTAGCATCTGTCCCCTGGAACATTGAGCTGCTGGTCCTGTCGCTTCCTCAGCTGTGTTTCTGTAATTCCTACAACATCCCAGTCCCATGTTCCCATCCATGCTCTGGGTTCATATGCCTTATCTGTCCGGGACTTTGCATTGAAATAAATGCAGTTTAATTCATCAATTTTCCCTCATTGCCTGCTATGTTCTTGCCTGCCTTGTCTATTTATATTGCTCTCTTGAACATCTGTACCAACCTCAAATTCCTTTCTGGCCTTACGATTGTTTGGGGTCCCACACCCCTGCCAGATAAGTTTAAATCCTCTCGAGCAGCTCCAGCAACTCTCCCCACCAGGATATGGGTCCCCCTCCTGCTCTCAGTTAAGGTGTCTTGCCCACCCTGTCTGCTTGTGCTGACATCTTCAGACATTCAGACATCCAGGGACTTGTCCAGCAAGGTCCATGTGTTCCTCAGTATTACAGGAGGACCTACAATTCATGATGGATATCGTTCACTTATTAAACTTCCAACAGTGATCAGAAGTAAACTCCATCTGCCATTACTCTGCTCAGGTTATCATCTGATCGATATCAGACGACAGCCTGAGACCATGCTCCTCACTGTGAACAACACCCTCACCTTTCATGTCATCTGCAAACCTACGAATGATACCTCCTCCTTTCACATCTGAGATATTAATGTACATTATAACCAGCAATGGTTTCTGTACAGATCACTGTGGTACACCCGCTGGGCAAAGGCTTCCAATAGTAAAAAACACCCTCCACCAATTGTGGATCCAATTTTCTGACTTGCCTTGGAACCCATGGGCTCTTTCCTTTTGGACCAGCCTTCCATGTGGGACCTTGTCAAAGACCTTAATAAACTCCATGTAACCCACATCATCTGCACTGGCCTCATCAATATCAGAGAACAATCCTCTACCAAATCTATACAGACGATCCCTAATATATTCCTATCCTTTCGAATGTTGATTCATCGTGCCCCTCAAAATTGTTACAAATAATTTCCCCCTCCCTGCTGTCAGACTATCTGCTCTGTAATTACCTGGCCTCTCCCTGCTGCTGTTGAGCAAAGGAACCACATTCACGATCCTTCAGTCATTCGGCATTCACCTGTGGCCAGCAAAGTATTAAATATATCCGCCAGGGCCCCAGCAATTTGCTCCCTTACCTCCCATTACAGCCTGGGATATACTTTATTGTTACTGGGAATTTCTCCACCTTTTTGCGTGTGAATACATTTAACGCCTCCTTCTCATTGATCTTAATAATTTCCAGAACCTCAGCATCCCAACTGAAAGCCCCGGCTGCAATGCCTTGCTCCTTTGTGAATACAGATGGGAAGTATTCATTGAAGACCGCACCTACTTCTTAGCTCCATGCACTGATTGTCCCTTTGGTTTCTGATAGGCCCCACTGCTTAATTGGGGATCCTCTTACTCTAACTGTACTTATAAAGTATCTTGTGCCTTATCCTTAACGTTATCTGCTAAAGATATTTTGTGACCATTGTTTGCCTGTTCATATTTAAGGAACCCCCCCTCCCCCTGCTTTCTCTCTAATGCCTTTGATACCCATTATTGTTAGCGTTGTCCATTTTGCCTGAGTTTCCACAAGGTTGTGAACCATTGAATATTTATGTTCCACATTTTTTTCACCCTGTAACCACATCTCTCTGGTGTCTAAATCTCTTTCATCTGTATCACAAATCCAGCTAACTTATTGAAGAGACTTTGTCTATGCGGAAAAATAATTCTATACTCTTTCCCACAATTTCCTATCAGAAACCAATTCGCTAATGTAGAGTTTTAGTTAAACCTTATCCCATCTTGTTCCTTTTTGCTTGTCTTCAGCTACATCCCCCTGCTGTTCCGATGCATCATCTTTTTCGATTTGGATTTGGAAAACACTTTGCTGTGGGGATGTCGTGCAGACCACGTGAGGATGGGCAGATGTCCTTCTCGAAAGGACAAGTATTTGGGCTTTTTGTACATCAGCAATGGTCTCATGCATATTTATGAATTGTTAATTATAATATTTGAACTTATTGATTTCAATTTCTGCCATTTCAGAAGGTGGTGTTCAAACCTGTCTCCCCTGAACATTAGCTGAGGTTTTGGATACGTCCCCTAGCAATAATATCACTCGGCCATCACTTCATCTGTTCACAGGTTGCTCACTCCTGACCAGTTATAGCAGTGCATTATGAAGCTAAACTATTCTTCTGTCACAATTGTTTGATCCTGTTACCTTCCTGCACTCTGATGATATCACTCAGTATCTCTCCATGTGGTTTCCCTCACTGTGTGGGTCTAATTGCTGCCTCTGTCAGTGTCTCTCACTCTTTCAGCTACTCCAGATCCTGACCTAGCAGAATTCTGCACTCCAGAGAGATGCATCAGCACAGGGCAAGGATGCAGACTAGGATTTTCCAGATCCCTGTGGGACTCAGTGCCATTCGAGATGTGTAACATTCAGTACATCAGTATAATTTTCCGTTCTGTCTATTTCTCTGTCTCCTGTAGGTACTCAGGGAGATCCTGACTCAATAGACTTCCCAACTGCTGGGTGTTTCGTCCATCACCACATTGAAGATGGTTGGTCAGCCACAGAGACAAAGGGCAGAGAGATCTGGACCATTCAATAAACCCTGCAGTGAGGTAAGATCACTCACAGTGCACAGAGCAGACAGCAATAAGAGGGCTCCAAACATCAGCTAACAAGACATGACACAGATACAGTGCTGGAAGGGGAGCACAGGACAGACACACCTCTATCTCGGTCACCACGCCTACTTTAACTTGCGTTGCACTAAGACAGCTTAGAGTTCACAGTTATCAATCGAGCCCTGTGCTGTCTTAGTGAGCATCGGTACAACAGAGGGGAAAGCAGGCCACCATGAGAGGGTGGGAATACTGCCTGGGATCTTTCTGTTGTGTGTTCTCTCTCCAACACTGTACCTTTGGTATGTCTTGTGGATCAGTGTCTTCAATAATTTTTAACTCCTAAAGTATTCCCTATCTCTGTAACTTCCTTCTTTCCATATAGGCCTCCGCATATTTGAAACGTTCCACATTCCAGGCTACCATTCCTATGGCTATAGTTTGGTTCAATGTCTACAACATGCCTTATCTCCGTATTCTCCTCCTCCTTAACCGGGTACAGGGTCATACAGCAGGAAAACATAACCTTCAGTCCAAGTCATCAATGCTGACCATTTTTCCAAAACTGAACGAGTTGCATTTGCCTGTGTTTGGCCCATATCCCTTCAGACCTTCCCCTCTCCATGTACCTGCCTAAATATTGTTTCCATGTTGCAATTGTTCTTGTTTCGTCCATGTTCCCCTGGCTGTGCATTCCGTCAATGCACCATCCTCTGTGGATAATGTTGCTCCTCAGCTCCGTCTTTAAATCTTTGCTCTCTCACGTCACGTTTATACCCTCTAGTTTTAGACTCATTTACCATTAGCTATTCACCATTCTTACTCCCTGCATGGTTTAATAAACCTTTATAAGGTCACCCCTTATAAGCCTCCTGTGTCCAAGGGAAATATTGAAGACAATGTTTGAAATATCTCCAACTCATGTATCAAAGCGCTGGCCAATGATGGTAAGTGTACCGAATGCTGCTTTCCCCACACTGTCCACCTATGATGCCACTTACCAGGAACAATGTAACTGCACCCCTTGGTCTGCCTCTGTTCGACAACACTACCCAGGGCTGTACGATTAACTGTGTTAGTCCAAAACTCAATACCTGAATTAAAATCCATCTTTCATGCTTTGGTCCACTGGCCCAGTTGTTCGAGATCCCCTTTGATAACCGTATTCACTGCCCACTACGCCATTAACTTGATCATCCACAAAATTACTAACAACGACTTCTGTATTTTCAGCCAAATCGTTTATGTAGATGATGCACATCAGTAGACCCAGGCCCGATCCTTGTAGCACACTGCTGGTCAAAGGCCTCCAGTCTGAACAACAACCCTCTCCCACCACCCTCTGTCTCCTACTGTCAAGCCAATTTTGTATCCAGTTGACTAGCTGTCCCTGATCACGTGATCTAATCTTATGAACTTGTATATCATGCTAAATCCTGTCAAAGGTCCTGCTGTACGGTCACCACTTCAACAAAAGCAATCAAGTTATTGAGACCTGACTTTGTACGCACAAAGCCGTGCTGACTATCTTTCATCAATCCTTGCCTTTCCAAACACACACAACTCCTGTCTGGCACAATCACTTCCACATCTTACCTAATACTGACATTGGGCGACTTGATCTTTAGTTCCCTGGGTTGCCATCGCAGTCTTTCTTAAATAATGGAACAAAACGATATTGTTGTCAGAGCTAGACAGCATGGAAACTGACCCTTCAGTTGATACCAACCATAATCTCAAACTAAACTCGTCCCAGCTGCCTGTTGCTGGCCCATTTCCCTCCAACCCTTTCCTATCCATGTACTTAACTAAATGTCTTTTAAACGTTGTAATTGCACCAACCTCTACCTCAGGAAGTTCATTCTATACCAAAACCACCCTCTGTGTAACAATTTGCACCTTATTTTTTTTTAACATCTCTCTCGTCTTACCTGAAAAATGTGGCCCCTCCCCTTGAGACTCCCTCATCCTAAGGAAAAGGTAACTACCATTAACTCTCTCAATATTCCAACTTTTTTTCTTAAACCTCAATAAGGTCACCTCTCAACCTCCAGGCTCCAGTGAAAAAAAAACTCTAAGTATTCAGCCACTTTTCAGAACTCAAGCATTTCATACCCAGCAATGTCCTGATAAATCTCTTCTGAACACCCTTCAGGTTAAGAATATCCTTCCTATAACTGGGCGACCAGAACTGGACGGAGTATTGCAGTAGAGTCCTCACCAATGTCCGTACAATATCATAATCACGTCCCAAATCCTCCATTCAATGGACTGAGCAATAGTCAGGCATGCCAAGCACTGTCCTATCCATCCTGTGATGCAAACTTCAAGAATTATGTACCTGAACCCGGAGGTCCTCTGCTCTAAAACACTAACCGAGGCCCGAACAGTAATTGTATAAGCTCTACCTTTGATTGTTTTACCAAATGCATTACCTCACATTTATTCAGATTGAATTCCATCGACAGTTTTTCAGTCCATTCACCCATTTCATCAAGATCCCTTTGTAACATTAGAAAACCTCTTTTACTACCCACTATGTCACCCTCCAGCCTTCCAGCCGATCACACATGACTATCAATGGTACAAATACCCTTGCTCGTAGCTCCTCAATTTCTTCCCTAGCATCCCACAATGTCCTGTGATGCACTTTAAAACCATAAGCACCACCTCTTCTATAACATGCCCTCTTTTCAAGTCATAGAGATTACAGCATGGAGACAGAACCTTCGGTCCAACTCATCCATGCTGACCAGAAGATTTAAATACATTTTTCCTATTTACCAGCATTTGGCCCTTGTACCTCTGAACCCTTACTCATATACCCATCCAGATAGCTTTTAAATTGTAATTGTATCAGTCTCCGTTTCTTTCTCTCTCAGCTCATTCCATACACACATCACAATGTGCATGAAAAGGCTGTCCCTTCGGTCCCTTTTTAAACCTTTCCCCTCTAACCTTAAACCTATACCCTCTCGATTTGGACTTCCCAAATCCCTAGGGAAAGACCTTGAATGTTTACCCAATTCATGCCCCTCATGTTTATA
This sequence comes from Hemiscyllium ocellatum, assembly GCF_020745735.1. Taxonomy (NCBI): domain Eukaryota; kingdom Metazoa; phylum Chordata; class Chondrichthyes; order Orectolobiformes; family Hemiscylliidae; genus Hemiscyllium; species Hemiscyllium ocellatum. The sequence continues at coordinate 6,492,690 of NC_083429.1, read as the reverse complement.
TAAACCACTTTAAGGTCTCTGATGCTCCAGGGAAAATAGCCCCAGCTTATTCAGCAACAACCCTGGCAACATCTTGTAAATCTTTTCTGAGCCCTTTCACGCGTCACAACCTCATTCCTATAGCAGGGAGACTGGAATTGCAGCGAACTCCAATTGTGTTCTAACGTATTACTCTTGTTCACTGAGTTCCCCAGTCTTTGTGCACAGTAAGTTCTGGAGTGAAAAAGTTGTTTAGGGTCTTAGCCATATCTGCTAATTAAAGCCAACACACCATATGCCTTTTTAACACCCTCTCAAATTGGGTGGTAACTTCAGGGACGCAGGATCCCTCTGATTGTGTACACTGCTGAGAGTCCTGCCTTTAGCCATGTAAGGTTTTTCTGCAGAATCTTCCAATCTGAAACCATCCCAATCTTTGTAAATTCTCACAGTCCTTACAACACTCATAAACTGTGAAACCTCCTCAAGTCCCTATATTCCTAATGCCTGCAAAATTCTCATGTCCCGATATCCCTCCTTAACTCTTGTAAATGCCACCAGCCTCCACTACCCTTATGGGGAACATTGCAGTGGAGGGAAGAGTTGTAGAGACTGGGTCATGTTACAGAGGTAGGAAGGGCTGCGGTATCTGGACGATGGCACTAATGTGGGAAGGGATGTGGATCCTGCAGGAGGTTAGAGGGACAGGGATTCATAGAACCTGCAGGATGGGACCAAGAATGTGTTGTGGGACATGAAGGATGTTATGATTTGAACCACAGATCATTTTTGATTGGACCTTTCAGCCGATCCTAGAGTCAAAGAGATGTACAGCATGGAAACAGACCTTTCGGTCTAACCTGTCCCTGCCGACCAGATATCCCAATCCAATCTTGTCCCACCTACCAGCATCTGGCTCATATACTTGCAAACTCTTCCTATTCATATACCCATCTAGATTTCTTTGTATCAGCCTCCACCACTTCCTCTGGCAGCTCTTTCCATACATGTAACACCCTCTGCATGAAAAGAAAATTGCCTCTTAAGTCTCTTATATCTTCCCCTCTTACCATTAACCTATGTCCTCCAGTTCTGGACTCCAACACCCGAGGGTAAAGACTTTGTCTCTTTCTCCTCTCCATGCCCCTCATAATTTTATAAACATCTGTAAGGTCAACCCCCAGCCTTCCATGCTTCAGGGAAAACAGCCCCAGTCTCTATAGCTCTCTCTATAGCTCAAAATCTCCAATCCTGGCAACATGGTTGTAAATTCTTTTTGAACTCTTTCAAGTTTCACAACATCCTTCCGATAGGAAGGTGACCAAAATTGCACACAATATTCCAAAAGTAACCTAACCAATGTTCTGTCCAGCAACAACATGACCTCCCAACTCTTATACTCAATGCTCTGACCAATAAAAGAAAGCATACCAAATGCCTCCTTCACTATCCTACCTACCTGCGACTCTGCTTTCAAGGAGCAATGAACTGCACTCCAATATCTCAATGTTCAGCAACACTCTGTCAGACCTTACCACTAAGTGTATAAGTCCAGCAAAGATTTGATTTCGCAAAATGCAGCACCTCGCATACATCTGAATTAATCTCCATCTGCCACTTCTCAGCCCATTGCCCCATCTCATCAAGATTCCATTGTAATTGGAAGTAACCTCTTTCACTGGCCACTACACCTCCAATTTTGTTGTCATCTGCAAACTTACCAACTATACCTCTTATGCTCACTACCAAATCATTTATGTAAATAATGCATAATATTGGACCCAGCACTGATCCTTGTGGCACTCCACAGGTCACAGGCCTCCAGTTTGAAAACCAACCCTTCCCCCCCACACTTTGTCTTCTACCTTTGAGGCAGTTCTGTACCAATTGGCTAGTTCTCCCTGTATTCCGTGAGATCTAACCTTGCTAACCAGTCTCCAATGGGAAACTTTGTTGAACACCTGACTGAAGTCCACATAGATCACATCCACCACTCTGCCCTCATCAATCCTCTATGTTACTTCTTCAAAAAACTCAATCAAGTTTATGAGATATGATTTCCCACTCTCAAAGCAATGTTGACTATCCCTAATCAGTCCTTGCATGTCCGTGACCCTGACTCATGCATGTACATCCTGTCCGTCACGATTCCCTCCAACAACATGCCCACCGATGTCAGGCTCACCAGTCTATAGTTCCCTGGCTTTTCTTTACTGCCTTCCTGAAATAGTAGCAACACGATATCCAACCTCCAGTCTTCTGGCTCTGATGTCCTGTTTGTAGAGATCTTTACCGGAATGGCTCTGCACAGCTTCAGGTTCCCAGGCTGGGAGGTGTGAGTTCAGATGTGAATCTATTTGCCCATTCTCTCTGTGTGCCTGAGATTGACCTGGTGGCGATCTGGTAGAAACCACTCTCAGTATATCCGGTACCATCCAGATCTACAGGACTGACCACAGCTCACCTCATCAAAGCCTTCGTTTAGAATGGTCTTTATTTTAATAGATTAAAATGGCAGTTTTGTGAGGTGCAGGGATTGAGGAGTTGTCATTTTTGAAAGAATGAAACTTTTATCATTGACCCTGACCCATGCAACGGGGATTCGTGGATTCTGTTGTTCTCTGCAGACTATCACTCAGAGGATTGTATGACCAAGGAATCTGAGTGCGGATAGTCTTTGCTCGATAGAGTGTCAGTTTACCAGTTTAAGTCAGCTCGGACACAGTGTTTCTGGGCAATGTGTAACTGTGTAAATACCTCACCGACTGGTTCAGGGGTGAGTGCACTGGGCTCTGAGCACCAGGAACTGGGAAACCTCATGCTGTTTGTATGTGGCAAAAGTGAGAATTGTAGATGCTGCAGATCAGAGTCTCAATTAGAGTGTTGCTGGAAAAGCACAGCAGCTCAGGCAGCATCCGAGGAGCGGGAAAATTGATGTTTTGCCCGATGTCGATGTTCCCGCTACTCAGATGCTTCCTGACCTGCTGTGCTTTTCCAGCACCACTCTAACCTAGACTCTATTTGTATATGGGGCTTAGCACCAGACTGGGTGAGAGCAGCTCCCTGAGTAAATGACAGGTACGGAGCTTGGGTTCCCCCGGCTGTGTTTGACCTTGTGCCATATCGTTATCTCCCTCTCATGAGTGAGCGTGTCATGTTCTCCAGTCCTGACAGTGTCCACTCCCTAGAAACCCTTCCAGCTGTTGAACATCTCCCTTCTCTCTCATTCCCTCCAGCCCTACCAACCTGGCCTTGGTCTTGTATCTCCTGCAATCCTAAATGACCAATGTTATCGCATTGCTTTCCTTTGAGCTGTGTGGGAACAAACCTGAAGTAGTTTTGGGCCATTGGAAGAAAAAGACAACTTCCCCTTCTCCACCTTTGTCAAACAGAGTGTGCTTGACTGTCTCTCTCCCATCAGTGGAAGGAACAATCCTTTCAGCATCCACCCTGTCCATTCCCCTAAGGATCTGTACAGTTAATGAGGACAACTCTCCTCCTGATGGCCCTCAGTGGCACAGCACCTAAGTGACATGTTTACGTTCCCCGGTTTTCTGCAACTGCTTCCTTTTGCTCTACCCCTCCCTCATTCTGAAACCTCTCCAAGTCTGGACAGTGCTCCAAATCACTAATTACTGAGAATGCTCCAACCTCCTTCCTCTGTAAACTCCTCACACTCCTACAATCCTCCTCGTCTGTGAGAACCCCTCCAGCTTCTACAGTCCTTGCAAATTATTGCATCTCCCACAACCCTCACCACTCTGTATGCTCCAGTCACTACATTTCTCCATGCATCTGTAAACCTCTCCAGCCCCTTCACATCTGCGTATCTCTCCAAGGTCCTGCAGTTCCACAAAACATCCCTCTACGTGGAACTTCCACCAGAGACCACGACCCTCCAGATCTCGGTAATCCCCTGTGGTTCTCTCTATCTCTGTTCCCAGCTTCAGTCCCGACAACCCTACTTCCATTTTCAACATCATTAAGTCCCAGAAATCCTTCTGAACTCTGTAACCCCCAAAGACCTTACAATTCTCTCTCGATCACTAACTGCCTTCAGCGATTTGAAACTTCGGCAATTAGAGTCAGAGAATCATAGAGATTTATAGAATGGAAACAGACACTTCGGTCCAACTTGTCCATGCCAATCTAGTCGCACCAACCAGCACCCGGCCCATCTCCCTCTAAACCCCTCCTATTCATATAGCCATCCAGATGCCTTTCAACTGTTGCAATTGTACCAGCCTCCTCCACTTCCTCTGGCAGTTCATTCCAAACGCGTACCACCCTCTGTGTGAAATATTTGCCCCTTAGCTCTCTTTTATATCTTTCCGCTCTCAACCTAAGCCTATGCCCTATAGTTCAGGACTCACCGGCCCCAGGGAAAAGACTTTGTCTATTTATCCTATCCATGCCCCTCATAATTTTGTAAACCCCTGTAAGGTCTCCCCTCAGCTTCCGATACTCCAAGGAATACAACCCCAGCCTGTTCAGACTCTCCCTACAGCTCAAATCCTCCAACCTTGGCAACATCCTTGTAAATCATTTCTGAACCCTTCAAGTTTCACAACATCCTTCCGATAGGAAACAGACCATAACTGCACACGGTTTTCCAAATGTGGCCCAACCAATGTCCTGTGCAGCCGCAACACGACCTCCCAACTCTTGTACTCAATACTCTGAACAATAAAGGAATGCATACCACGTGCCTTCTTTGCTATCCTATCTTCCTGTGACTCTACTTTCTAGGACCTCTGTAGTTCATTTGAAAAATTGGATAGACAGATGGAGTGGCCTGAGGTCTTGTGGGTAAAGCTAGTTCAGTCTAAGCTGCTAGGCAGAGCCAGTGACGTAATTGCAACGCTGTCTCATGAGTGGTCAATAAGAATGCACTTGTCAAACCGACTATTTTAAGTGCTTATGGATTAGCACCAGCAGTGTAACGACAGCGGTTCAGAAACGTAAAGGAAGAATCAGGTCAGACTTATGTGGGGTTCTGTTCAATTAAACATAGTAATCTTGCTGCAGCATCTCCAGTCTCCATGCGTCCCTCTGTCATGGTGAGCTGCTCCAATCCCCATAACCTTTCCTGTCTGTGTACACCATCAAGTTGATACAACCCTTCTGATTTCTGTCGTGTCCTGCAGATCCGTTTTTATGAATTCTGCTGGCCACGAATACGCTCCCTATCTGTGTAAATGCCTCCAACCACTACAATTCCCTGTACTGTGCAGCCCCCACCAGACCAGAAAGCCATCGCTATCTGTGAAAGCTCCTTCAGGTCTATATCCTCCACCTTGCTGAAACTCGCTCTCAGCATTGCAACCCCCATTATTTCATAATGTTGTTGAGTCTCTAAAACCGTCCCTATCAGTTTAATCTCTTCCACTGCATGCAACATTCCCAGTCTGTGTAATCTCTTCAATTCCTTCAGTTCTAATATAATTATGTATAAGTGTGACTGCTTTGTGGTCATTCTATCCTCATTTATATCTGCAAAAGATTCTGCTTAATGTAGCACATCCTATCCTTATAAGTGAGTCTGGTCTCTCACAAGCCTCTCTATGACTCTCTCCTCCAGTCTCTACCAGCTTCCCCATCCCTGTCGTATCTTGCAGCATGCACACCACTCACTCTCTCTGACATACCTTCCAGTGCATAAAATCATCTCTCCTTCAAACTTCTTCCAGTCTCCTACTTCCTCCCTATCCGTGCAACATTCTCCAGTCTATATCATCTTCCATGTGTTTGCAACATTCTCCAGTCCATACCATCCTCCCTATCACTGTGATATTCTCATGCAATAATCCACAGCCCTACACACATCCCTTTCTCTGAAATCTAATCAAAGATGCTTTATCTCTCTACCTTCTTCCAAACAATAAAATGTTTTCTCCTGCAAACATTCTGTGGCAACTGTAACTGTGTTTAACCCTGCAACATTGTCGCTCCCCCAAACATCTCTGTCACTCTGTGACCTCTATCCATCTCTCCAAGGCCCTCTCTCGGTGACACGCGCCATGCTTTTGCAATAAGGCAGATGGAATGACAGCATTAACTGAAGAGAACAGATATGATCGAACAGTTATTGTGGAGGGGTAGCTGCAGAATGACCATGACAGCAATGTGATTATTGAGGGGTTGTAGGGATTTAGGCAGGATCAGTAAAAAAAAAACAAACAAGGTCCCGTTTGTTGTGAAGAAAGGATGCAGTCAGTGCTTTAGTGAGACAGCCAATTTAATCTGGGAATCAAAATATAGAGTCGTTTTGAATGGACAGCTTCCAAATAGGAAGGGGGATCTGGAAGATCAAATCACAATCCATGCTCATTGGTAAATTGGATACAATATTTTCTTGGTGATAGTGGACAGAGCCATGTGGAGTGGTCAATTTCTGATTGAACGTCTGTGGCCAATGGTGTTTCACAAGGATCAGTGCTGCGATGTCTGTGTGTAATTTATATCTGTGATCCAGTTGAAAAGGTCAGCAGTTTGATTAGTATTTTGCAGATGACATTTGGAAAGACATGGAATGATCAGGGATAGTGAGGGGAATTGTGGATAGTGAGGAGGAGTGTTAAAGGTTGCAGCAGTGTGTAGATCAGCTGGCATGCTGTGCAGAGAAATCACAAATCGAATTTCATCGGGAAAAGTATGAAGTGATACATTTATGAAGTCAAATGGAAGAGAGAAGTGTACTAATTGACGAATTGGAAACATTGATAAACAAATGACCTTGGATGCAAATCCGTAGCTCCCTCAAAATAATAACACAGTCGGATGTGGTGGTAAAGGAGGAGTATGGTCTGCTTACCTTCATTGGTCACAGTATTGAGTACAGACGTTTACATGTCATGTTGTGACTGAAAGAAACTTCATTCGGCCATGTTTGGAAAGTTGCGTGTCGTTCTCATCGCCACGCTACAGGAAGGTGGGAGAGGTGGCAATGAGAGCAAAGTTTTGAAGTTAAATTTAGACAGAAACATGAACAGCAGAGAATAGAAGGATATCGCCCATGTGCAGGCAGATGGGATTAGTTTAGAATAGCATCATGGTCAGCACAGCCATGGTGTACTCTACTGTACTGTTCTATTTTCTAATTTAACGGCATCTACCCTGTTACAGCTCCTCAGAATCCTGGATGTTGCATTCAATTTCTCTCCCATTCTTCAAAACCCCCAAGGGTTCAAGGTCAATCTACTCCACCTCTTCCCGCCATCTCCAGGATCAACCGAGTGAACGTTCCCTGGCCTGCCTCTCTCACAAGAATACCTTTCCTTAGGGCACACATACTGTTCATTATAATCGAGGTGTGGTCTGACTTGTACCTTGCATCGTTTTAGCAAGATCTCCCTACTTTTAGACTCCGTTCCCTTTGTAATAAATAGCAGCATTTGATTTGCATTCTCGATTACCTGCTGACCCTGTAAGCTACATTTTTCAGATTGATACACAAGGATTCCCAAAATCCTTTGTGCAGTCAGTGTGAAACCAAACAGTGTTAGCCTGACAGTAAGTCGGGAACGTGCTGGAATGTGTTTTAAAGGAGATGACAATAAATGAGAACTGGATGCTTAGAAACAATGGGAGATTCATGGTTTTATAAAAGGGGGATATTTTAAATATGTTGGATTCTATACTTTGGTGTGACCATAAATGGCAGAATAGATAAGGGTGGGGAAGGCTAGTTGCAGTAGAGGGATATTTGAAATTTCAGAAGCATTTTGACAAGTTTCAACCAGGGCGAAAAATTAGCTCGGGAGGGAATAGGGCCCCTGAAAGGTCAATGAGGCTGTCTGTGTGGAATCACTGCTGATGGGTGAGATACTGACCAAATATTTTGCATTAGGATTTACTGTGGAGAAAGAGATGGAAGCTCGGGAACTTGGGAAAATACATAGTGATGTCTTGAAAAGAGTTCACATTGGAGAACAGGAGGTGATAGATGTCTTAAAATGAAAAACGTTATATAAAACCTTGGGACATGATCAGATGTATCCCAGCGCCTGATGAGAAGCGAGGGAGGAAATTACAGGGCCCCTCCCAGAGATATTTGTATCATCGACAGCCACTACAGACCAGTGAGACTGATGGTAGAGGTGGGTAAGTTGTTGGAGGAGGTTCTGAGAGAAACGATCATCGGGCTTTTGGAAAGGTAAGGACAGATGAATGATCATTAGCATGGCTTTGTGCACGGGAAATCATGTCTGAAACCTGAGTGTGGAGGTAGACAAGTGAGAGATCAAAGCAGAGAAGTACACGATATCCACATGAAGTTTAGCAAGGCCTTTGACAATGTTCTGCATGGCAGACTGGTTAGTAAGTTTAGATCACACACAACCAAGGAGTGCTCACCAACTGGATACAAAACAGGATTGACGGTAGGAGACAGAGTGGTCACAGAGGGTTGCTGCTCAGAGTGCAGGCCTGTGACCAACGGTGTACCATGGGGTTCGGTGCTGGGTCACTGTTGTGCATCATTTATATAAACAGTTCAGATGATAATACAGGATTCATTGTTAGCAATTTTGGGAGTGAGACTGAAATTGGCGATAAAGGGGAGAGTGAAGAGGGTTATCGAAGAGTACAATGGGATTAACAATACTGCTGGACCAGTGAGGATTGGAAGATCAGGTGGAGAAATGCAAGATGTTGTATTGTGGGAAAGCAGACCAGGCTGGACTGGTACAGTTAATGTTCAGGCCCTGGGCCGTGTTGTCAATCAGTGACCCAGGGACGCAGGTACACGGGTCTTTGAATGTAATGTCACAGGTGGACAGGCTGGTGAAGCAGGTGTTTGGGATGGTTACCCTTCATTGGACAGAGCATTGAGAGTAGGAGTTGGGATGTCATGTTGTATCTGTACAAGACATTAGTGAGGCCACTGTCTAAGCATTGTGGATTATCTGGAAAAAATCAGCTTGTTCATGTTTGTCCTACAGGGAGGGACATCTGACATTCTTACCTGGTCTGACTCACATATGACTCCAGCCCCACAGCAATATGGTTGACTGTGAGCTGTCTCTAGGCAATTAGCAGTGGGGTTATGTATGCTGATCCATCCGGTGACATCCTCAGTCCACGAATGAATCAATGAGAATACATATGCCCATCCATAACTCTGCAAACAGCTCTAGCTGCAGAAATTCGTACTGACTTTGTAACATTGTTCAAGCCTTTGCCTCTCTCTGTAACACCCTCACCACCTCCAGCACCTTCAATTCTCCCTGTTCCTATCATCTGACAATGTTTCCGCTTCCTACTGCACTCCTCCTGCTGGGAGACGCCCTGGCGATCTCATTAACAAATGTGTCCACGTTTCTAAACGTTGGCTTCTTCAGAATTGATCGTTTTTTTTTCATTTCTTAATCAAACCTGTTATGTCCTGAGCCAAGACCGTCTGAAGTGGGGAAGGAGCATTGGGAAGGTGTCGAGCACCTCGAGACTTGCTGTGGGGAAAATGGAAATCCATGAGAAAACAGCACAAGGAGTGCGCTGTCATGCCAACATCCCACCCTCCCCCTTCCCATGTCCACCTTCTGCCCCAAGTGTAACAGAGTCTGTGGAAGGCCACATCGGTCTGTACAGCCAACTCCAGTCTCCTCCCCCCCCTCCCCCCTGAGAGTGGGACAGAGTCAGCCTCATCTGTGAGCCACCGCGAAAGAGATGAAGAGTTAGGAAGGTTGAATCCCCTCACAATTATCCCAGTGCCTTTGTTACAAATTCAAACAATTCCCTGTTAATACAGTGTCAAATAATGTGGTATCTCTCCATGTGGTGTCCCCTCGCTGTGACGGTCTATTTGCTGCCCCGGTCAGCATTTGTCCCACTTACAGATGGTCTGAGATCCTGAGTCAAAAGAATTGTCCACTCCAGAGAGACGCAGCAGCACAGACAAGGAATGGAGACTGGGATTATCGAGATCTCTGCTGGACTCAGTGCCACTCTGCTTGAATCATCCTCATTGCATCAGCCTAATTTCCCATTCTGTCTATTTCTGTCTCATGCAGGTAATCAGGATGTTCCTAACTCCTGTCTCATCCAACACCTCATTGAAACTGGTTGGTCAGCCAGAGAGAGAGAGAGAGAGACCTGGAGCCTTCATTAAATCCTGCAGCTGGTAAGATCACTCACAGTAAACAGCACAGGGTGGGGGTGGTAGACTTCTATATTCAGACCTGGAAGACCGGACAACGATACAGAGCTGGGCAAGGAACAGCAACATTCTCGGCTTCATTCCCACCATCTTGTGAGGGTTCTGCTTTCACCTCTGCTGTATTGCTCCTCAATGTGACAGCACAGGGGATCGCTGGCATCAATCCTGGCCCATGCTGTATTCTCTGTAATATCCTCCAGTCCAGATAATCTTTCCTCTGTTTGGAATCTCCATACCATTCTCTCTCTCTCTGTCAGGTTCTCCAATCCCTAACATCATAATTCCTAAACTTCTGCAGTAGATACTCAATTCCTTCTTCCCTTTAAACCCTGATTGTCCTGTCTATCCCTGTAAGCTCTTTCCAACAACACCATCCTCCATGTCAATGTATTTATCTTTAACCTCTTCATCGGCCCCTACCTATGTAATCTTCTCCAGCTCCTACAACCCTTCCTTAACGGTGAAAAATTGTAATCTCCTTGTCCTTCTCAAATTCTTTGATCTTTATCTTGTTAAATTTCACCCTCATTCCCGACACCATACTCCTCGTGACCACAGAAACCTCGTTCAGTTTGTGCCACCCTCCCCATTTGTGTAACTGTCTCCACCCCAGTAACCTGGCATTCTCCATTGCCTTCCTATCTATGTAGCCTCCAGAGCCTAGAAGCCGCCTTATATCTGGAAGTGTCTTCAGTCACGACAACCTTCCATATCTCTGTTAGTATACACAAAACTCTCCTAGATGAAACAGCCCCTTGTCTGTGCCTCTCAGTCTGCCTACCTCTTCCTTTCTCCATCCCTATCACTATCTCCAGAATCTAATCCAGCTCCCTGTATCTCTGTAACTTCCTCCAATCCCCAAACCCCTTTGTCCCACTGACATTCTTGACCAGATGTAACTCTGTTTAACACTAACATCCTCGAGTCCCTGTAAGCCTCCCTATCTCTGTAACCTCTACCCATCTGTTCAACACCCCACTACTGAGGAATGACTCCCTGCATTCGCCATAAGGCAGGTGGAATGACAGTGAACAGATATGATGGATCTGTCATTCCGGAGATGTAGCTGCAGAATGATCATCACTGGGAATACTGAAGTGTTGTTGGGATAGAGTCATTAGAGTCAGAGAGATGTACAGCATGGAAACAGGCCCTTCGGTCTAACCCATCCATGCTGAGCAGATATCGCAACCCAATCTAGTCCCAGTGTGCAGACTAGGCAAAACGCCAACAAGTTGTGAAGGAAGGATGCGCTTAATGCATTAATGAGACAGTCATGTGGATCTGAATAACAAAAGTGGAGCTGAGAATAAGCAAGCAGCAGCAACCGTTAGCAGGAATTCTTCCATCGGCACCAACCAGTGATGGGAATGTCGATGTGGTTACAGTCAGGACACTGAATGTCCTTGTAGCAAGGGCAGTACAGTACCTGTGTGTGACAGTGGTCTCCATGCCGACTGATACAGCAGTGAGTATCAGTGCTGTAATGGTTAGAATCCGGGATTGTATGTGAGATAGTTTTCTATAACATCATATCATATTTGTAGATCAAATGCTGTGTACTAATAAATATCCAATAATCCCATTGTAAAGGAGTTTTGTGAGCAGACTACCCATAATATTATGCAGGGCATACTGAATTTGTGCTCAGATCATGAGATGTAGGAGGGGAATGAGGCCATCTGGCCCATTGAGTATACTGTGCCCTTCAGTCAGATCATTACTGATCTGATACTGTTCAACTCTACTTTCCTGCCTTCTCCACAAAACCCTTGTTTCCCTGATTCATTAAAATCTGCAGGAGGTTACAGAACATTCGGAGAGATAGACAGAAATGGCAAATTGGGTTTAATCTGGACAAGTGTGAGATGATGTCAAATTCAAGAAGAACGTCAGCATACTGAGGGATATTGATATACAGAAGGATCTTGGTGCAAGTCAGTAACTCCCAGAAAATGGCAACAGACGTGTTTCAGATGGGAAGGAAAGCTAATGGAGCACTGGCCTTCATCGGTCACAACGTTGAGTATAGTGGTTTGCATCTGATGCTGTAATTGTATAAAATGTTTGTTTGGTCACATTTGGAGAACTGTGTGCAGTGCTCATCTCCACACAATAGGGAGGATGGGGAGGCCTTGGAGAGGGTAAAAAAGGTGTTTATCAGCATGTTGCCTGTGTTAGGGGTTTTAAGGGTGCGTTAGGTGTGTAAGAGGAAATTAAACAAAGTTGGATTGATTTGTGAGAGTATCAGAGGCTGACAGGTGACCAGGTACAGGGACATAACATTAGGACAGGGATAGATAATGTAGATAGTCAGAATCTCTTTTCCAATGTGTAAGTTTCAAATACTAGAGCGCAGAGGTTTAAAGTGAAAAAGAGAAAGTTTAAATGAGGTGTGTGAGGGAAAGTTTGTTTTTACGTAGACTGGATGTTACTGAGGGAGGTCGTAGAAGCAGAAATGTGAGTAAAGGTTTGAAGTGGCATTTAGGCAGAAACATGAACAGGAAGAGAATAGAGGGATATGGACCCATGTGCAGGCAGATTGTATGAGTTAGAATAGCATCATGGACAGCATGGACGTGGTGGGCCGAAGGGCCTGTTGCTGTGCTCTACTGCTCTATTTTCTAACTTCTCAGCATCTGCCCGATCAGAGCCCCTCAGAATCTTGGATGTTTCATTCCATTTCTCTCTCATTATCTCAACTTCAATGGATTCAACCTCAACCTACTCCACCTCTTCTCAATAGAAAATCCCTCCATTCCCTGGATCAGCCGAGTGACCCTTCTCTGACCTGCCTCCAATGCAACAATATCTTTCCTCCGGGCACTCACACTGTTCATAATATTCGAAGTGTGGTATGACTTGTACCTTGCATCGTTTTAGCAAGACCTGCCTATTTTTAGACTCCATTCCCTCTGTAATAAATGCCAGCATTTGATTTGCCTTCTCTATTACCTGCTGACCCTGTAAGCTCCGCTTTTCAGATTGATAAACAAGAACTCCCACAACTCTTTCTGCTGCCCGTCTGAAACCAAATAGAGTTACCCTGACAGTACGTCGGGAACATACTGACATTGTTAGAAAGGATAAGTCAGTATACAATAACTGGCCATTTAGAGATACATTTGATAAAAGAAAATTTATTTCTGAGCCTGTTGGATTTAGTTTGTCTGTGTGAATACAAATGGCAGAGTTATAAGGGTGTATGAGGGGTGTAGTGGTATGGGGGATGTGGTGTATTTGAATTATCAGAAGCCTTTACACAAGTTTTAATAAGGGCTAAAGAGTAACTTGGTAGAGAATAGGGTCCCTTAAAGATCAATAAGGTCACCAATGTGTGGAACCAGAGGAGATGGGTGGCATATTAGACAAAACAGTCTTGTCAGTGTTTACTGTGGAGAAAGACATGGAAGCTCGGGAACTTGGGGAAATAAATAGTGATGTCTTGGAAAGAATCCTCTCCAGAGAAGAGGAAGTGCTGGAATCTTAAAACAAATAAAGGTAGATCAATCCTCAGTAGCTCATTAGGTCGATCCTAGAATATTGTGGGAAGCTAGCGAAGAGATTTCAGTGTCCCTTACAGAGGTATTTATATTATCAACAGATACAGTGAGGTTCCAGAAGACTGGAGGGAGGCTAAGGCTGCACTTAAGGACTGCAGGGAAAAGCAAGGAAATTACAGTCCAGTGTGCCCAGTGATTGGGAAGTAGTTGGAGGAGATTCTGAGAGAAAGGAGCTATGTATATTTACAAAGGCAAGTACTGATTCGAGACGGTCAGCATGGCTTTGTGAGTGGAAAACCATATTTCACAAACTGGATTGACTCTTTGAGGAGTTGGCCAAGAGATAGATGAAGGCAGAGCAGTCAACGTTGTCCACGTGGACTTCAGCATCTAGTCAAGAGGAAGATAGAAGCTAACTTAAGTTTGAGGAAGCAAGGATCAGTCAGAGCTCCAGAGAGTTACATTGGGTGGCGCGGTGGTTAGCACTGCTACCTCAAAGCAACGCAGATTCCATTTCAATGAGAGCCTCAGGTGACTGTCTGTGGGGAGTTTGCACATTCTCCCCGTGTCTGCGTGGGTTTCCTCCAGGTGCTCCAGTTTCCACTCACCGTCCAAAGATGTGCAGATCAGGTGACTCAGCCATGCTAAATTACCCATAGTGTTCAGGGATGTGTAGGTTTGGTGCATTAGTCAGGGCAAATGGAGAGTAATAGGGTGGGGGAATGGGGCTGGGTTGGATACTGTTTGGAGGGTTAATATGGAGGTGTTGGGCCAAATGGCCTGTTTCCATACTGTAGAGATTCCCTGAAGGTACCAGGAAGGAACCAAGGAATGGACTTAGGCATCTAGAAGGCGGCATGAAAAAGCTTTCTTGGGAAGGCTTAAGGAAAACTGTGAGGCATTCTCCACTTATGTGAGGAACAAGAGGATGGTCAGAGTGAGGATAAGGCCTCTCTGGGATAGTGGAAGGAACTTGTGTCTGGAGTCACAGGAGGTAGGGGAGGTCCTTAATGAATACTATGCCTCAGTATTCACTGCTGAGAAGGGTCTTGTCGTTTGTGAGGACAGTGTGAAACAGGCTGATGTATGTGAACAGGTGGATATTAAGAAGGAGGATGTGCTGAGAATTTTGTAAAAGATAAGGATAGATAAGTCGCTGAATCAGACTGGATGCGTCCAAAGTTACTACACGAAGCGAGGAAATGGGTTGCTACGCACCTGGTGATGACCTTTGCACCCTCACTGCCCACTGGAGTCGGACCAGTTGATTGGAGGCAAGAAAATATTATTCCCTTGTTCACGAAAGGGAATAGGAATAATGTGGGAATTGCACACCTGTCAGTCTTACGTCTGTGGTGTGCAGATTATTGGAGAGGATTCTGAGAGAGAGGATTTATTTTTCCTGAGGAAACCATAGTTTGATTAGAGATAGTCAGCATGTTTGTATAAGGGACAGGTCATGCCTTAAAAGTCTTATTGAATCTTTTGAGAATGTGACAAAACACCTTTATGGCTTATTCAGGAAATACGGAGGCATGGGATACAGGGAAACCTGTCTGTCTGGATACAGGATTACTGGCCCACAGAAGACAGAGGGTGACGATAGATGGAAATAATTCATCCTGGAACTCAGTGACCAGTGGTTTTCTGTAGGGTGTGATTTCAGCACTTCCGCTCTTTGTGATTTTGTCAATATGTTGGATGTGTGAGTGGAAGGGTCGGTTAGTAGACTTGCCAGTGACACGAAGGTTGGGGGAGTGGCTGACAGTGTGGAGGTCTGTTGTAGGCTGCAACGGGACATTGACAGGATGCAGAGCTGGGCTGTGAAGTGGCAGATGGAGTTCTATCTGGAAAAGTGTGAAGTCATTCATTTTGAAGATTGAATTTGAATGCAGAATACAGGGTTAAAGGCAGGATCTTTGGCAGTGTGGAGGAACAGAGGGATCTTGGGGTCCAAGTCCGTAGATCCCTCAAAGTAGCCACCCATGCTGATAGGCTTGTTAAGAAGGGATATATTTTGTGGGATTTCATTAGTTTGGGGATTGAATTTTAAAGCGGTGAGGTTATGCTGCAGCTCTCGACAGCCCTGGCTAGACTCACTTTGAATATTGTGTTCAGTTCTGGTCCATTCATTACAGGAAGGATGTGGAAACTTGAGAGAGGGTAAAGAGGAGATTTACCAGGATGCTGCCTGTACTGGAGGGCATGTCTTATGAAGAAAGGTTGAGGGAGCTACGGCTTTTCTCATTGGAGTGAAGAAGGGTGAGGTGTGATTTGGCAGAGGTGAACAAGGTGATGAGAGGCATTCATAGAGTGAATAATAAGAGATATTTTTTGCGCTCATATAAATAGCTATTACAAGGGGGTATGATTTTCGGGTGATTAGCGGATGATGAAAGGGAGATTTCAGAGGTAGGTTTGTTACATACAGAGTGATGGCTGAGTGGAATGCACTGCCAGCGGTGGCAATAAAATTAGATGCATTAGGGACATTTAATATACTTTAGGATAGGCACATGGATGATAATAAAATGAAGGTTATGGAAGTTAGAGTCATAGAGATGTACATCACGGAAACAGACCCGTCGGTCCAACCCGTCCATGCTGAACCGATATCCCAACCCAGTCTAGTCCCATCTGCCAGCACCCGGTCCCTATCCCATCAGAGCCTTCCTAATCATATACCCAACCAAATGCCTCTTAAATGTTGCAATTGTACCAGCCTCCACCCTTCATCTGACAGCTCATTCCATACACGTACCATCCTCTGCGTGAAAAAGTTGCCCTTTAGGTCTCTTTTATATCTTTCCCCTCTCACCCTAAACCTATGCCCTCTAGTTCTGGACTCCTCAAACCCAGGGAAAATACTTTGTTCATTTACCCTATTCATGCACCTCATCATTTTGTAAACCTCTATAAGGTCACCCCTCAGCCTCCCGGCGCTCCAAGGAAATCACCCCCAGCCTGTTCAGCCTCTCCCTAGAGCTCAAATCTGCCAACCCTGGCATCATCCTTGTAAATCTTTTCTGAACCCTTTCAAGTTTGACAACATCTTTCCGATAGTAAGGAGACCACAATTGCACGCAATATTCCAACAGTGGCCTATTCAATGTGCTGTACAGTCACAACATGACCTCCCAACTCCTGTACTCAATACTCTGACCAATAAAGGAATGCATACCAAACGCCTTCTTCACTATCCTATCCACCTGGGTCTCCATTTTCAAGGAGCTATGAACCTGCACTCCAAGGTCTCTTTGTTCAGCAACACTCCCCAGGACCTTACCATTTCATGTATCAGTCCTATTAAGATTTGCTTTCCCAAAATGCAGCACGTTGCATTTAAATGAATTAAACTCTATCTGCCACTTTTTTTTAATCTTACGGTCAGATAAAAGATTGGCATGTCATCATGGCCGAAGGGTCTTGTTCTGTACTTTTCTGTGTTCTAGATGTCATATAGTAAACTGGGTAATAAACTCAGATCAGTGTAAAATGATATGGCATTCAGGAGGAGCTAGTCAACTGGACAAAATATTGGTCTTGATGGTAGGAGACAGAGGGTGATGGGATACATGTTGTTTTTCTGACTGGAGGCATGTGACCAGCGGTGGAGTGGGTCCACTGTTGTTTGTCATTTGGATAAATGGTTTGGATGGGAGTATTGGTTTCCTGGTAAGTAAGCTTCTTGGGTGTCACTAACATTGGTGGTAAAGTGGACAGTGAAGAAGGTTGTCTATGATACAACAGGATTAACAGTACTGCTGGGAGAGTGGGCTGAAGAATAGCAGATGGAGTTCAATTAGGTAAAGGTGAAGTGTTCCATTTTGGTGAAACAAACCAGGGTGGGACCTGTACGGTTAATGTTCGGGCCCTGGGTAGTGTTGTCAGTCAGTGACCCAGGGATGCAGGTACACAATTCTTTGAAAGTGGTGTCACAGGTAGGCAGGCTGGTGAAGCAGGCGTTTGGGATGTCTACCTTCATTGGGCAGAGCATTAAGAGTAGGGGTAGGGACGCTATGTTGTATCTGTACAAGACATTGGTCAGGCCACTATAAAAGCATTGTTGATCAGTGGGAATAACACATCTGGTTCACTGACCTTTTGTGTATAACATCTGACATTTTAACCTGGTCTGGCTAACATGTGACCCCAGACCCCCTGCAATATGGCTGACTCTGAGTTGCCCTCTGGGTAATTAACAGTGACACCCTCATCCCATGAATGAATAAATAAGAATACCTATGTCCCTCCCTACCTCTGCAAACCGCTCCAGCTGCAGCAATCCGTACTGGCTTTGTAAAACCCTAACCATTCTCTGTAATACTCTCAACAACTCCAGCACCTTCACCTCTCCCTGTTCCTTTTATGACATTATACCCTGACAGTGAATCCCCTTCCCACTGCTGCCCTCCTGCTAGCAGACCCTTGCAAGCTCTTTTAAACTTATTCCTAAAACACAATCGCACTTCACGATTTTAAGTAATTTTTGGTGATCTTCTAAGCCTCATAATCTAATATGATCTATTTTGTCCTGAGTGAGGGGCCGGAGGGAATTCCTTGCTGAGGTTTTGTCTGTTTCAATGGAATGTCCTTTTGTTTAGAGATTTCCACTGCTCCTTTCAAATATTTTCCATTGTTCATTTACAGGCACATATTTCAGTCTGTTTCGCCTCTTTACCTTGGTCAGTTCTCCTCTCAAACCCAAGTAATTGGCTGTTTTTGTTTCCAGTTGTAGCTTGTCCTTGCTGTGATTCACTTTAAAACTTTATATTTATTTAAACTGCATTTTATCACAATTTCCCTGAGGATCTCTGCAGGTGACATTACTCATTCACTAAGTTTGATCACCAACGGTCGCTCTGAGACAGTTACATCCCGAACCAATTGCACAATTTGTTATTCAAAGAAACACTGAAAAATATTCTCTGAAGTCCTCTTCCAATATCACTGTTGTCAGTGTGACTGTCCCAGATTATGTGAATATTGAAGTTTCCCAAAATTATCACAATGTGTTTGTTAAAAAAATTCCAGTGAGTTCCTGTTTAATGCAGTGATGAACAATGGAATATTGTTCGGTGGCTAAAACTGTTCTGCTGCTTGTGTCCTTGGCAAGTAGTAGCCAGAATTTACATTCAGACTGACTCTACTTCATGATCTGAGGTCAAATACTTTCTCTGTAATGCCTTACTTACCCATTATTGTTAGTGTTACCCATTTTGCCTGAGTTTCAGCAAGGTTGTGATCCATTGACTATTTCTGTCCACCTTTTGTTCACCCTGTAACCACGTCTCTGTGGTATCTTAATCTCTTTTATCTCAGTGTCACAAATCAATCTACCTTATTGAAGAGACATTCAAAAAAACACAATTTACTCTTTCCCATAATTTCCTGTCACAAACCGATTCCCTGATGTACAGTTTTAGTTAAGCTCTGTCCCATCCTGTTCCTTTCTGCTTGTCTTCTGCCACATTCCCATACTGGTCCCATTCTTCAGCTTTTCCCTTTGGATTTGGAAAGCTCCTTTCACTGGCATCCTGTCTGTCAGTTTAAAGCCCTATCCGTAAACCTACCGACATGATTGGCAAGGACCCCGGTCCCAGCACAGTTCCAGGGGGACCATCCTAATGGATTATTTATTAAATCAGGTATGGGATGTGGGTGTCTCTGGCTGACCAGCCTTTCTTGCCCAGCCCGAACTGCCCATGAGCTGAGTAACTCGCTCGGCCATTTCAGAGGGTCAGTGAGAGGCAAACACTTTGCTGTGGATACGTCGTGCAGATCACGTGAGGATGGGCAGATGTCCTTATCTAAAGGACAAGGGTTTGGGTTTTTTGTACATCTGCAATTGTTTCATATTTATTTATGGATTGTTAATTACTATTTTTAAAATTATTGATGGTGGGATTCAAACCCACTTCCCCTGAACATTAGCTGAGATTTTGGATACATGCTCAAGCAGTAATACCACTCGGCCATCAATTTGCCTGCTCACTGGTTGCTCATCCCTGAGCACTGATACCAGGGCATCATGAAGCTAAACCCATTCTTCCAACATGACTGTGTGATCCTGAGGTCTTCCAGCACTCTAGTGATATCATTCAGTCTCTCTCCCTTTGCTATCCATCACTGTGTGGGTTTAATTGCAGCCTCTGTCAGAGCCTCCCGTTCTTGCAGTTACTCCAGATCCTGAGCGAACAGAATTCTCCACTCCCGAGTGATGCAACAGCACAGGCCAGGGATCGAGTGGGATTTTCCAGATCTCTGTGGGGCTCATTTCCATTCTCCATGTGTAAACCTCACTGCATCAGTCTAATTTTCCATTCTGACTATTTCTGTCTCCTGTATGTACTCAGGAAGGTGCTGACTCAATAGATTTCCCAATTGCTAGGTGTCTCGTCCAACACCTCATTGAAGATGATTTGTCAGCCAGAGAGACAAAGGATGGGAGATGTGGAGCTTTCAATAAATCCTGCAGTGAGGTAAGATCACTCACAGTGTCCACAGCAGTGAGCAATGAGAGGGCTCCAAACATCATTTAACATGACATGACATCGATACAGTGCTGGAGGGGAAGTACAGTACAGTACAGAAACACCCCTGGCTGAATCACCACGTCTACATTAACTTACGTTGCACGGAGACAGCATGGGGAGTTCATAGACATCAATCCAGGCCGGTGCTGTCTTAGTGAGCATCAGTACAACAGAGGGGAGAGTAGGCCTCCCATGAGAGGGTGGGAATGCTGCCTGAGATCTTTCTGTTCTGTGTTGTCCCTTCAACACTGTACTAAGACTCACTACTCTGCAACACTCTATCTGTGGCATGGCTTTTTCACCAGTGTCTTCAGTCATTTTTAACTCCTATAACAGTTCCTGTCCCTGTAACCTCCTCCCTTCCTGATAGACCCTCCACATATTTGAAACGTACTGCATTTTAGACTCCCATCCCTTTCACTATAACTTGTTTCAGTGTCCACAACATGCTTTACTTCCGTACTATAATCGTCTTTAACTGGATACAGAGTGATACAGCACGGAAACAGAACCTGTGGTCCAACTCGTCAATGCTGCCCATGTTTCCTATACTGAATGAGTTTGCCTGCTTTGGCCCTTAGCTCTTCAAACCTTCTCCTCTCCATCTTCCTGCCCAAATGTGTTTTCCATGTTGTCATTTCTCTTGTTTCTCCCATGTGCCCCTTGGCAGTCTGTTCTATCTGTACACCATCCTCTGTGGATAATTTTGCCCCTCAGCTCCCCCTTTAAATATTTGCTCTCTCACCTCCAGTTTGTACCCTCGAGTTTTGGACTCCCTTACCCTTGGCTATTCACCATTCTTAGGCCCAATCCTTGTGACACTCCACCGGTCACTGTCCTCCAGTCTGATAAGCAATCCTCACCACCACCCTCTGTCTTCTACCTTTGAGTCAGTTCTGTATCTAAATAGTTAGTTCTACCTGTATTCCATGAGATCTAACCTTGCTAGTCAGTCTCCCATGGGGAACCTTGTCGAACACCTTACTGAAGTCCATATAGATCACACATACCGCTCAGCCCTCATCAATCCTCATTGTTATTTATTCAAACAAAATAGTCAAGGTTGTAAAGCATGATCTCCCACGCACAAAGCCTTGTTGACTATCCCGAATCAACTACATGTACATCCTGTCCCTCAGGATTCCCTCCAGCAACTTGCCCACCACCGAGGTCAGGCTCACTGGTCTATAGTTCTCTGGTTTGTCCTTACCGCCCTTCTTAAACAATGGCACCACATTAGCCAACCTCCAGTCTTCCGGCACCTCACCTGTGACTATCGATGATACAAATATCTCGGCAAGAGGCTCAGTAATCACTTCTCTAGATTCCCACAGAGTTCGAGGGTACACCTGATCAGGTCCTGGGAATTTACCCACCTTTATGCATTTCAAGACATCATCACTTGCTCGTCTGTAATATGGACATTTTGCAAGGTGTCACTATCTATTTCCCGACATTCTATATCTTCCATGTC